>NC_090744.1:96211271-96216630 GCF_036898095.1 Palaemon carinicauda
CACATTCTTATTCCACTTTCCTTTAAATACAATTAAAAAATAAAATCGATAAAACATATTAATGGCTTCCCTCTATTTCCGCCATTAGCATCAAAGTTAAGCATCTATAGACACTGATCTTCTCTCCCAACCTTCTGCAGAGATCCTGCTGCCTTCTGTGACTCACCTTTTCCCTCATCATACCTGCATCCGTTACCACTAACCCCCCCCCCCCCCAAGATGGATTGACCACTTTCAATCGTCCGTCTATCGATTACAATACATTTCTCTTGTATTCCCTTTGCTTATATATACCTGTGTGATCTTTCACACGCTTCAATCGATATTTCTCTCTCTCTCTCTCTCTCTCTCTCTCTCTCTCTCTCTCTCTCTCTCTCTCTCTCTCTCTCTCTCTCTCTCTCTCTCTCTTCGGCTGAGAAACTTTTTGAAGGGGAAGAGTGCCCGGTAATAAAAAGTTATATATATATATATATATATATATATATATATATATATATATATATATATATATATATGCATATATATATATATGCATATATATATATATATATATATATATATAGAAGCATTCAAATACCTATATATACTGTATACGACAAATATATATATGTATATACATATATATGTATAAATATATATATATATATATATATATATATATATATACAGAGAGGAGAGAGAGAGAGAGAGAGAGAGAGAGAGAGAGAGAGAGAGATAACACACACACACACACACACACACATATATATATATATATATATATATATATATATATATATATATATATATATATGTGTGTGTGTGTGTGTGTGTGGTTGTGTGCGTATATGTGTGTATGTATGTGTGTATAAGAATGTGTGGGTGCATGTAAATGAATCCAAAAGAAACTGTTAATCAAAGAAACACTCTGAAAGAGATTTTGAATCAAAAGCATACCTTTATGAACCAAAGCACTACGTCACTCTCGGGATATTCCTTTATATAATATTTAAAACTAATCTTTGTTTTTTTTTTTTTTTTTTTTTTTTTTTGGCGAGACGAAATATCTAAAGCTTTCACGTTTGCGAAATCATTCTAGTCATTACGCACATATCACACACGACGTTTTTCTATTTTACTTATAGTTGTGTGCATTTTATTTTCGCTTTCAATTAGAAATAACTAAATCAAAGGAATGTTAGCCTTTGAATTTGTAAACTGCTTTGAAGGGAAAATACATCTTTATGATAATCGCCCGCTTTGATATCTATTTATTTATAAATGCCTATTCACAATATATGCACCGTGAGATAAATAGCAGTAGGCGAGCAGATGAGAGAGAGAGAGAGAGAGAGAGAGAGAGAGAGAGAGAGAGAGAGAGAGAGAGAGAGATTTTGGATGTCTGAGAGACTTTTTAGTCCATCAGCGGAAACTCCATTTGCTCTTGGATAGCGATAATTAATCTAAACGTGTAGAAAGTCTTTATGATCTTGTCTAACATATTTTTGAATGTGTTTACCGTGTTACTGTTCACTACTTCCGCTGGAAGTCTGTTCAATGTATTTGCTATTTTATATGTAAAGAAATTACCACATTGAGTGGTGTTTCTTTTCAATTCCAATTTATAATCGTTGCCTCTGGACTGATTTGTGCTAAGCGTGAAGGGGTTGTTGTAGTGTACATTTGTTATTCTTTTAAGAATTGTGAATGTCTCTATTACGGTCTCCTTAGTATTGGGACTAGTTGGTGGCCCTAGCATGTACTGCTTCCAGTCTATCTATATAATTCTGAATACTTGGAGCCCAGAATTATTGGACTCCGTATTCTAGATGTGGTTTTACTAGTGGTGAGTACAGCTGCAGTACAATGTCTTTATTTCTGTATTTGAATTGCCTCTTAATATAACCCATTAGTTTCTGTGCTCTCTTTTCAACTTTGATGCTCTGTTTAGTGTAATTTACATCTTCGCCAATAATAATGCCGACATCTTCCTCCTGGTCCACACTTTCTATTTCATTGTCCAGCAATGAGTACTCTGTTTGCAGGTCTCTCTGACCTATGTGCATAATTTTGCATTTACCACATTTGAAAGGCATTTTCCATTTCCTGGACCGATCTCCCAACTTAATTAGATCTCATCTTAAGGTTTCTACGTTTTCTGAGTTCACAGTGTTTATGTCCAGTTTAGTATCGTCCCAAATTAATGTCGTTAATGTAAATCAGAAATAGTAATGGGCCAAGGACAGATCCTTGAGGTACTACGCTTGTAACAGCTGCCCACTCTGTGGCTTCTCCATTGATTACAAATCTCTATTCTCTGTTTGTTAGCCAATCATCGATCAATTCAGCTGGCTCGTCAATGATGCCTGGCGCTCTAATGTTGACCATTAATTTTTTTGAGGTACTTTGATAAAAGCATTTTGAAAGTCTAGGTATGTGATGTCTATTGTCTGCTTTTGTCATAAATACTAAAAACGTTGTGAAAAAATTTAAAGAGATTTGTCACAAAGGATCTCTTTTGTGTTTATGTTCTACTATTGAATGTAATATAATTGATTCCAATTTTTTGCAAGGCACTGAAGTTAAACACACAGGTCTGAAGTTGCCAGGTTCTTCTTTGGTTCCTTCTTGCAAATTGGAGGAACATTGCCCAATTTCCAATTTTGTGGTGCCTTTCTTTCGTTGGCTGTCTTTCGGAACATTTTGTAAAAGTGTGGGGTTATCTCTTCTTCTAGTTCTATAATCTCTCTTTTATGAAGATAATCTGGGCCTAGTGCCTTAAACTTACTGAGTCCTTTTATTTTCTTTTTGACATCATCCATTATTAAGGTGATTCTATTTAATGGCCGTGGCCCTTAATATTTGATAGCTCTTGTAGGAGGACACTCCAAAATCAAACCATTGTTCTCTGGTTTTGGATAGTGCCATAGCCTTTGTACCTTGGTCTTCCACTGTCTTAGGTTGGAGTTCTCTTGCTTGAGGGTACACTCGGGCACACTATTCAATCTTATTTCTCTTCCTCTTGTTACGTTAAAGTTTTTATAGTTTATATAGGAAATATTTATTTCAATGTTGTTACTACTCTTAAAATATTTTATTTTTCCTTGTTTCCTTTCCTCACTGGACTATTTCCCTGTTGGACCCCCTGGGCTTATAGCATCTTGCTTTTCCAACTAGGGTTGTAACTTAGCAAGTAATAATAATAATAATAATAATAATAATAATAATAATAATAATAATAATAATAATAGCTGAATCGGGAGGGACAGTGATTCTTTCCTAGTGAATTCAGTTGTAAAATATGCATTTATCACTCTGGCTTTATCCAGATCACTTGTTATAAGATTACCTCTTGAGTCTCTTAATGAGATAATGTTTTTAATTTTTTTTTTTTACTATTTACATGTGCAAAAAATTCTTTCGGTTTTTGTTTACAAGCTGAAACTACTCTTTACTCTTCATTGATCTCGACATTTCTAACCAGTTTATCTACCTTTTTGCTTAACTTTTTGTTTTCGGAAGTTTCACGAAGTAGAGGGCTGTGGACCAATTGATTTATGTTTCCTGTCTCTGCTACTTATTGCATGGGCTATTTTTTAGCTAAAC
This sequence comes from Palaemon carinicauda, assembly GCF_036898095.1. NCBI lineage: Eukaryota > Metazoa > Arthropoda > Malacostraca > Decapoda > Palaemonidae > Palaemon > Palaemon carinicauda. The sequence continues at coordinate 96,214,857 of NC_090744.1, forward strand.
CATTTGGGCTGTGGAGTTCTATTTTGTAAAACTTTTTCTATGCGGTATACACTTAGGACTTTTTTCTTTGTATTTTTCTTTGTATTTTTTTTTTACAAATGAGTCTCATAGTGTATCTACGTTCCCTGTTTCGTCGTATTTAAAATTCTTGGTGTATTCCTGCAGTTGCAAACAAGTTACTGCATATGTATTCTAGTTTTTTTATAACTTTCTTTTCTTTTACATAAGGAATGTTTACCTGAAACCTTACTGTTCTGTGGTCACTTTTGCCAATATTTTCACCTACTGAAATACTGGATAATAAATTTTCTTCTGTTGTTAGCACAATATCTAGAATGTTTGTTTCCCCTGGCTGGTTTATCGACCCACTGATGCATGAAGGAGGAATTTGTCGTTGACAAATTCTGTGTATGAGAGAGAGAGAGAGAGAGAGAAGAGAGAGAGAGAGAGAGAGAGTAGAGAGAGAGAGTCGTAAGTTAAAACAACACATTCTGCATCCCACAAAGAGAGAGAGAGAGAGAGAGAGAGAGAGAGAGAGAGGTTGTAAGTTAAAAGAACACTTTCTGCATCCCAGAGAGAGAGAGAGAGAGAGAGAGAGAGAGAGAGAGAGAGATTCGTAAGTTACAGCACATTCTGCATCCCAGAGAGAGAGAGAGAGAGAGACTCCAAATGTTTCTCTGTGAATTTAACAGCTGTCTACCGTAAAAACACCCGGAAACTATTTGACCCTTAAGACGAGAGAGAGAGAGAGAGAGATGAGAGAGAGAGAGAGAGAGAGAGAGAGAGATAATTGAAGGAATGACGAGTTTAATTTTTTAGAACAAAGGAGCAGTTAGAAATTTATACCCGACGATTCTTTTCAGGAACAATGATGATATATTATCGATTATTTAATAGCTTACCTTCGGTTAGGAGCTGAGTTTGCTCGACTGTTTTTATATTCATCCTACTATACTCTCTCTCTCTCTCTCTCTCTCTCTCTCTCTCTCTCTCTCTCTCTGCGATCCTTAAACACTAACAGCCTAAACATTGGATATAACTTGGTGAAGTTAATATGCTACGAATGCTTATTATAATCAGCTGATCTATCGCAGTATTAAATGGGATAGTGGAAAAAAGTTGCAGATGCTGGAGAAAATTGGATAAATTTTGAAATCTGAGTTGTGGTAGCCTATTGGAAACGTCCCTGGCTGGTAATCTGATGGACTGGGGTTCGAGACAGGTCAAGCGTGATAATTTCTTTTTGTGTCTGCAACCTCATCAACCGTGTTAGCTAAGGATGGGGGCAGGAGCCTATAAGTCTACCTGCTAAGTCATCAGCAGCCATTGTCTGGCCATTCTTGGTCCTAGCCTGGGTGGAGTGGGCCATTGCGAGTTGATCATATTAATATTATTATTATTATTATTATTATTATTATATCTATTATTATTATTATTTGATAAGCTACAACCTTAGTTGGAAGAGCAGGATGCTATAAGCCCAACGGCTCCAACATGGAAAATAGCCCAGTGAGGAAAGGAAACAAAGAAAAACTTGAAAAGAAGTTTAAGAACAAAAATAACATTAAAATAAATCTTTCATTTATAAACTATAAAAGCTTGGAAATAACAAGATGATAAAAACTATAAAGTAACAAGAGGATAAAACTATAAAATAACAAGAGGAAGAGAAACAAGATAGAATACTGTGCCCGAGTGTACCCTCAAGGAACAGATCTCTAACCCAAGACAGTGGAAGGCCATGGTACAGAGGCTATGTCACTAACCAAGACGA
>NC_090744.1:96217130-96237130 GCF_036898095.1 Palaemon carinicauda
CAAGAACGCCTATGCACTGAGTAGTGAAGTCCGTCATATTAGACTTACTCAATGAATTTTAAATTTAAATTTCAGTGACCACATTTTATTGTTATGCTAAGCAGCTTGACAAAATTAAACTACCAACAGACTTGATGCAAAACTGCAAATTTGAAGTCCAAGTATGGCTAAGCTTAAAAAATAACAAAATATTATTGTGAACTTCAGAAGTTCAAACTTGCAGCAAATGTTTGTATGTTGAACAGGTTCATGTCAGTCTCGTTTTATAGTTTATATTTGACAGATATATTTCAACTTTGTTACTGATCTTGAAAAATATGATTTTTTGTTATTTATTACTTGCATATGCATTATTTGTTATCTTATATTTCTTTTCCTCGCTTATTTGCTATTTTCTGATTCACCTTCACTCGTTGGGCTATTTTGACTGTTGGAGCCTTTGGGCTTGTAGCGTTCTGCTTTTCAAACCAAAAAAAAATGAAAATGTTTTTATTGCATTATATCTAAATGCATTGCTTCAAAAGCACGATGAACAAAATTCAAATAAATTCAACTTGCAACATGCTTTCTCTTGTATTAATTTCAACGGTTGTTGAAGACATACGGGTGGAGTACTTATTTGATGATGGCACTAAGAAAAGTACCTCAAATCATTGAGAGAAAACATTAATAACAAATTACAACTATTTATCGATATAAAATCCCAGCTTCGGAGGTCCTGCAAAGTTTTAAACAAGGCGAACAGTGCCATAAACAGTAGATGGCATCCTAAATCCTAAAATAATCTTTGAAACACAACCAAATGAAGGGTGCTCCAAGCGAGTTGCCAGCACAACCACTCCAGCGCTTAGGTTCGCTTCTATTCGCGGCAGAAATGTCGCCCTTATGTAACCTTCACTTAAGAGCGTTAATCTCTCTCCGACATAAGGTGTTCGTCGACGTTAAAGAGCTCCATATTCTGAATGGAAGCAAAAAAGTGCTTTAAGTACTGAGCCATAACAACTGGTTTTCCTTAGCTACTCTGAAGCTTATCTAAGTTTTGACATAACAAAAAAAATATTATGAACATGGAAGGCAAATATAGACCCTCTGACACAGGGGTTTAAAGTCTGTATTCGCTTCATAAATAAGATTAGAGAAAAATAAACGGAGTGCATGTCTAGAAACTGACCTTAACGAACACGTGCTATACGGATGTTAATCTTAGAAGAATAGAATAAGCGTGTATACACCGCCATCTATTTGCTGCACCTGAAAGAGCAGCAAAGAGGATGTAACTTAGATGCTGGTGGTAACGAAACGGTATTCTGGGTCTCATGGTAACATCATAACGTTAACCAGAGTTACTGAGAACCGTAGCACATGTTCACTGTAGAGATTATGAAATACAATTGCTTCAGAGTGTAGAACAATTATTAGTATGAACATTATTACTTTAATGAAAAAAATAACTAAATCTGTTTTTTATGTCTGGCATTAAAGGTTACATGGCAACTCAAATCGCAGTGTAAACTCGTAGCATTGAAGCTCTAAAGGTATTACACCATAACGGCATATATAATAATCATGATGATTACAACATTAAGAGTCGGAAATTAACACCCCCCCCCCAAAAAAAAAAAAAAGGAAAGAGAAATAAAATCACGAAGTTAATCATTGATGACATTGACTATAAATGATAAACAAACATAGATGTTACCTAGAAAATAAACGCCCGTGTTGGAAAATGAGCGGTTGTAGCGTTCAGCTCACGTTTGATAGGGCAATGGATCGCCCTAGGCCTACTATCCACAAGTTATTGTCTGCAAGTTTCAAGACAAGCAGTGCAGGGTAAATAGTCTCATTCCCCAAGGAAGAGGATAGAAGAATATAATGTTCAATGAAACTATAGAGACAGCAAATAAGGGTTATGAACTAACCTCTAAACATTGTTAATGAATAAAAGTAATTAGGACAGACATTAAGAATTTCCACACATGAACCTAAATTAGAAGAGCGATAAACTTGGGATGGAGAGCTTTAGGTAAAAAAAAAAATGAGATTAGGAAATTTAAAATGGGACTTTCTCTAAAAAAAGAAATGTATTTAATTTGTGCATCAGAAAATTGGAGCCTTACTGAAGCCTTAGAGCATAAGCTGGTTACAACTCAAAGAGCTATGGAAAGAATAATGATAAGAATAACACTAAGAGACAAAAAGAGCATCATCGATAGGAGAGCAACCTAATAAAGAAAAGATCGGAAATGATGGTAAAATCCATTAGAAATGAGATAAAATTGCAGAACTATCCAAACCATTAAAAAAAAACTAGATATTCGTAGACATAATCAGACCAAATTCAGGAACCACCAAAGAAAGGATGAAGCATTAAATTGATGAAAAGAAGACTTGGAACAGGGTGCCAACAGATGTTTGCTTTAAAGGATGAAAATAGAAATATTATTCACAGTAAAGATGGAGTGATAAAAATTACAGAGGATTTCTATACAATGCTATACAATAGTGATATGAGAAATAACTTCAATAAAAATAATGAAACACCTGAGCCGGGTACCAAACGAAACAGTAGAAGAAGTAAACAAAAAGAATTAAAAGGCATGAAAAGAGGCAAAAGCTGCTGGAGAAGATGGTCTAACAATTGATTTTATAATAGATGGCGGAGATTTCATAGTAGTAAAACTAGCTGAACTCTATACTAAATGTCTGCAAGAATCCTCTATACCTACAACTTGGAAAAACTTTATGATTATACTTATTCACAAAAAGGGAGACACCAAAGACCTGAAAAATTATCACCAAATAACTTTACTATCCGTAATATATAAAATACTTACAAAAGAGAGCAGGCAGGTTTTAGAAGTGGTTATTCAACAACTGACCATAATGGAAAAATCAGCAGAGTATGACAAACCACTATGCATGGCGTTTATAGACTATGAGAAAGCTTTTGCTTCTGTCAAAATATCAGCAGTAATGAAAGCCCTTCAAAAACGAGGAATAGAAGAACCTTATGTTAGAACACTTGAAGATATCTATACAGTAAGTACAGAAACCTTATAACTACATAAAAATAGTGAGAAAATTCCTATTGAGAAAGGAGTTAGACAAGGACAACCCATTTCTCAAAAATTATTCACAACATGCCTGGAAATTTTTAAGAATTTAGATTGGGAAAATGTAGGAATTAATATTAATGGGGAATGCCTCAACAACTTAAAATTTGCAGATGACAATTGTGTTTAGTGAATCATGAGAGAAATTACAAATAATAGAAGATTTGAATAGAGGAAAGCAGAAATATAATACTGAAAATGAATATGAGTAATAATGTTCAATGAAAATGCAGTCAACAAATAAGAATTATGGACGAGCCTCTGAAGATTGTTAATGAACATACGTACTTAGGACAGACAGTAAATGTTTCCCCCCGACACGAGACCGAAAATGGAGGAAGGATAAGGATGGAATGGAGACCATTTGGTAAACAAAATAAGATTATGTAAATTAAAATACCCTTTTCTCTTAAAAGATAAGTTTTTAATGAAACGATCCTACCAGTATTAACTTATGCATCAGAACCTTGGAGCCTTATCAAAGCCTTTTTCGCATAAGCTAGTTACAACTCAAAGAGCAATGGAAAGAATAAAGATGGGAATATCACTAACGGAATGGGTCCCAAGACTGTCAAAGAAATAGGGAAAGAGGAGAAGACGATGGTTTGACGAACTAAGAAAGTTTGTGGGCGTGGACTGGCACAAAAAAAAAGACCATATAATCTCACGCAAGTGGAAGGACATGTCTAAGGCATTTGTTCTTCAGTGGACTATTAACGGCTGTTGGTACACACACACACACACACACACACATATATATATATATATATATATATATATATATATATATATATATATATATATATATATAGTAAGGAGCCGTGACCAAAATGTCCTTCACTGGGTCCTTCATTGAAAATGGCAATCAGAAGAAACCGGGAGCCTGTTTGCCTTCCAAATTAAAGGCCGAGAGTAAACTGACCACTCGCCTTCCATTAAGCCCAAACCCCAGGACGGTATCGGACGATTTCCTTGTATTAACTTAGTGTTTGCATATTCATGCTGGTGCGGCTATTCACATTAATACTAAATGCGAATAAAGTAAACAGTCCCTTGTATACACACACACACACACACACACACCACACACACACACACACACACACATATATATATATATATATATATATATATATATATATATATATATATATATATATATTCTAAGCCTAAGGATTGGCCTTTGAAGTCTGTACCAGACTTAGGCCTATTTATACATAGACACCAAATTGCAAACCTCTCATTACAGGTGACAGATTTAATTCATTTTCATAACTGTAACTACATCCAGCGGTTAATCAAAACATTGAAATTAAAGAACAACAATATTTACTGTTTTACAATGATAAGGAGCAAAAAACAATGAAAATTAGTAATAGAGATGATTTAAAATCCTGCTGAGAGAGAGAGAGAGAGAGAGAGAGAGAGAGAGAGAGAGAGAGAGAGAGAGAGAGAGAGAGAGAGAGAGCGTTAGCACGTGATAACCGAGAATGATGTGACTAGGTACCAAGTGTTTCGTTACATAACGCAAGGTCACGTGTCCTTCGGGGCTTGGAAGAAGACTTCGTAAGTCTTTTAAATCACTGCCATATTCATTCTTTTTAAACTTCATTTGTTTCTACTGTTTTCTAGTTCGTTCGGATATACCAGAGCTGCAATTTTATAAATAAAAAACAAAATAAATATGTGGAGTCTTGCGTGGTTCTATTATTTAGACCGTGCATTTATTATCATTATTATTATTATTATTATTATTATTATTATTATTATTATTATTATTATTATTATTATTATTAGCTAAACTACAACCGTAAACGGAAAATCTCAAGGGCTCCAACAGGGAAAAATAGCCCAGTGAGGAAATGAAATAAACGACATGAGAAGTAATGAATAATTAAAAATAAAAAAAAATTATACACACACACACACACACACACACACATATATATATTATATATATATATATATATATATATATAGTATATATATATATTCATATATATACATATATGTATATATATATATATATATATATATATATATATATATATATATATATATATATATATACATATATATACTAATTAACGTTGGAGTGTCATTTTATATATAAAAAGTCCTGTTAGATAAGGACACTTTTTTTCATAATTTCCAATTAGTGGAATTCCCAAAAAATATACTCATTAACTCCACATTTGAAATTATAATGGCATTTTCAGCGATGTGGAAATCAAGGCTGTTTCTCAGCTATATTAATATTCACTTCATTTGCATTCGATGCGAATATATTCCGAACCTTTAATTCGTTTTGATTGAATTCTTTTAAAAACGAGACAAAAACTTTACGGCATTTCGGACTGATATTTCTAAAGCTTCCGTTGCTTTGAGACAGAGAGAGAGAGAGAGAGAGAGAGAGAGAGAGAGAGAGAGAGAGAGAGAGAGAAGGTAAGGAAAAACTACAATCCCGCAAAATATAATCATGAGACGTAATATAGGCCTAAGGTTTTTATGAAAAAATCACAAGCTTAGATCAAAGATGACTGGGCGTTGGGAGAGAATTTTTATGGCTGTAGAAGGTCGCAGAAATCTCCTAAGCCTTTAAAAGGCTTAGGAGATGACGATAACGCTTAAGCCTTTGAGGTGTGGAAGGACCCAAAGACCCGCCTAGGAAGTGCCGAAATTGCCGGCTTATTCTATAGACCTATGGCATAAAATAACGCTGATTCTATTGTGTTTTTCAAAGGGGGTTTAGAAATCTTAACAAAACTGAAAAGTGTATAAAAGAAAATAATCCGGATTTGATCGTAAGTATAAAGTTAGAATGTTGCCGTTAAGGAAATTATAATACAAAGAAGATTAAATTTTGATGAGTGTATTTCGCTTCATAGAAGATGCTGGGCCAATTAGCTTTTGCCCTTATAAAACAGAGTTCTAAATGAAATAAGCAACTTTAATTTTGAAACGGAAGATATCTAATTGATTATAAACCTATAAAGCATATTATTATTATTATTATTATTATTATTATTATTATTATTATTATAAGCTAAGCTATAAACCTAGTTGTGGAAGCAAGATGCTATAAACCCAAGGGCTCCAGAAGGAAAATATAGCCCAATGAGGAAAGGAAACAAAGTAATAAATAAAATACAAGAGAAGTAATAAGCTATAAAAATATTTTAAGAACAGTAACATTAAATTAGATCTTTCAATAAAAGTATAAAAGTAAAAAACAGGAGGAAGAGAAATAAGATAGAACCCGAGTGTAATTTAATTCAACAAACAGATAATACAGTAAACGAGATTCAAGGGCTGTACAAAAAATAATGATCTTCCTTTATTCAGTATTTCGTAAAATTTATAAAAATGCTTTTGATCGCGTGTTTACAAGCTCAGCGACTTTGTTATACAGGCAGGGCTGCCAACAGTTTCTCTTCTGCTAAACACAGCTTTACTTGCTACAACGTACAGCTGGCAGAAGTCTCCTTAGCTTCCTGTGAAATGTACCGGAATTAATGAGGCCAATTGTAACTTAAGTATTATTAAATTCGATGATAAAGTTAAGAAAACAGCGTAAACGCTTCGAGAAGGCTGAAATAAATGCCATATTTTTGCTCGGACAGCCTCCGTAACATTTACAACGCCTCCAGAAGGCTGAAATCACTAGCACTTCTTTCCACAGGCAGACTGTACAACGTTTACGATGCTTTAATAAGGCTAAAATCACTAGCTGAAAGTGAATCTCCATTAGCTAAAGTATTATTATTATTATTATTATTATTATTATTATTATTATTACTAGCTAAGCTACAACCCTAGTTGGGAAAGCAAGTTGCTATAAGCCCAAGGGCTCCAACAGGGTAGAATACCCCAGTTAGGAAAAGAAATAAGGAAATATATAAACGATATAAGAAGTAATTAACAATTAAAATAAAATACTTTAAAAATAATAACAACATTAAAACAGATATTTCATATATAACCTATAAAAAGACTTATGTCAGCCTGTTCAACATAAATAACATTTGCTTAAAGTTTGAAGTATTTACAGAGCCAAGCTAAAAATTTACATTCGGGAGTGTGATAACGTTAGGTAGTTATGACCATACCATGAAAACAGAGGAACTCACAAATTATTATCAAGGAAGATATATATAAAATTAATTTGAAATGATTGTTATAACATCCACATGGATAAATAAATGTGTGAACGTTGTTTTATTATTATTATTATTATTATTATTATTATTATTATTATTATTAGCCAAGCTACAACCTTGATTGGTATAAACAGAAAGCTACAAGCCAAGGGGCTCCAACAGGGAAAATAGCCCAGTGAGGAAAGGAAATAAGGGAATAACAAATAAACTGTATATAAGCAATGAATGAAAAATATAAAACATTTGAAGATGAGTAACTACGGTAAAATAGATTAGTATACAATAGTATCAAAAGGTTACATCCACAAAAAAATCATTAGTTTTAAAATATTATTCAAGATTTTGATATATATATATATATATATATATATATATATATATATATATATATATATATATATATATAAATATGTAATATAAACACATACACACACACACACACACACACATATATATATATATATATATATATATATATATATATATATATATATATATAAAATATGTAATATAATCACACGCACATACACACACACACACAACACATATATATATATATATATATATATATATATATATATATATATATATATATATATATATATATATTATATATATATATATATACATATATATATATATATATATATATATATATATATATATATATATATATATATATATATATATATGTGTGTGTGTGTGTGTGTATATTACATGTGTATATGTGTGTGTGTCAAGACCATCTTCATTTTAACTTTTCCATTGGCAATAAACTTCTCTAAGAGCCAAGAGTGTTTTTAAATTTCGTCAGAGACAACCATTGCCTCATCTGCAAGAGAGTGCATTCATTATAATGAAGTGTAGGCTGTAAGTGGCGTTTGCTAGAGGCGTCACTCTCTCTCTCTCTCTCTCTCTCTCTCTCTCTCTCTCTCTCTCTCTCTCTCTCTCTCACTGTATGAGAAAATACTTAAGATACGTCTTACTTTCCTTGTATGTTCTGTCCAGTAACATTATTTCAATCCTTATCAGTTGTAATCTAATTTATTCAAAGAAATATACTTGGTAACAAATATTTGAAAGTTAAAATCTATTATTACTAAACCATATACACAAATACTCTTCCATATTTACATAATTCAACTATTCAATAACAAAAATATAGTGTTAATACCAAATTAAAATTATTGATACGTAGGAAATATTTATTTTAACATTGTTACTATTCTTAAAATATTTTATTTTTCCTTATTTTCTTTCCTCACTGGGCTATTTTCCCTGTTGGGGCCCTTGGGCTTATAGCATCCTTCTTTTCCAATTAGGGTTGTAGCTTAGTATTTAATAAAAATAATAATAATAATAATAATAATAATAATAATACTCTACTAATATTTCTTACGCAGCAGCTAAAAAACAATTTTTTTTTACATTTACAAAACAAATAATGTTTTTATATACATCAAGCAGCCTTTAAAAATCATTACAGCACATAATGTTTTTCTTCTTTTTCTGCATCAACCATATCCAAGTTCTGATCGCAAGCATATATCTCAGCATCACTGAAGCGAGAAATGACACGTGTTTTTTTTTTTTTTAACCAATGACGTAATCAGCACCAAGGCGATTTTATTTGTCAGCGATCATACATTACTCAGAAGGAACCTCTTAGGGGGAGAAGTTGGAGAGGGGGCAAAGAATTAGATGGTGATGTAAGGTGAGGGATGATATGGAGAGAAGTTTGGTGCGAGAGAATAGAATGCCTTTGATAGAAGGTATTGGAGAGGGCGCATCAGGCAACCGACCCTTTAATGTAGGGATAACGGTGGGAAAGAGGATATATATTACTTTAGTCAATAATTATATTTTCTATTTCCTTCAAACACATTACTCTAGTCAGGAGGAACCTGTTAGGTGGGGGGGGGGGGTTCCAGATGGAGGCAGAGTATAAGATGGCTAGATAAGGTGAAGGATGATAGAGAGAGAAGAGGTTTGGTGGAAGAGAATGCGTTTGATAAAAGCCATTGGAGAGGGCGCATCAGGCAACCGACCCCTCAATGGTAGGATAACGGTGGGAAAGAATATATATATATATATATATATATATATATATATATATATATATATATATATATATATATATATATATATATATATATCATTCTAATCCATTGATTATATAACTGTGCTTCAGGACCTGTGCTTCCTAAAAGACTTTACTTACAAACATTATCATCGCTTCCTTCTTTCCTCCTGTTATCAAGATAATTAATATTCACATTTACCTTCATACATTGGAATTTTTGGTACAATTGGGTCCGTTACTGGGGCTGGGAAGGCCATTCAACGCTAAAGTTTAACTAAAATATAAAGTAAGATGCTCAGTAACTTGGAATAATAAAAGCGGTCAAAGAGATGCGTTAGAAGGCAATAAAGTGGATGCAACCCATAGACGATATGGCACATTGGCCTCACTCTTTCTCTTAGTTTTTATTTCAGCTGTATCCAGGTTGTGGAATGGTCTTCATAATCTACCGGTTGAATCGGTGTAATTTCAGATATTGACTTATGTATCGTTTTACATTTTTTTTTCATAAGACTGGTTACTAATCTTAAGGTATTCTATATTTTCTATCATTTATAATTTATAGTTTATTCATTATTTACTTATTTCCTTTCCGCTCTATGCTACTTACCCTGTTGGAGCTCTTTGGCTTACAGTATCCTGCTTTTCCAACTAGGATTGTGGCTTGGCTACTACTACTACTACTACTACTTCTACTACTACTACTACTACTACTACTACTACTACTACTAATAATAATAATAATAATAATGAAATCAATTATTAGTTTAGAACAAGCCCACCTCATACCACCACGAGCCCGTGAGCAAAAGCTGTTACGGGTTGTGGTGGCCGATGTGGTAGCGTCTTTGACTGGTAATCGCCAGACTGGGGTTTGAGTCCCACTCAAACTCGTTAGTTTCTTTGGTCACTGCAACCTCACTATCCTTGTGATCTAAGGATTGTGGGTTTGGGGGAACCTATAGATCTATCTGCTGAGTCATCAGCAGCCATTGCTTGGCCCTCTTTGGTCGTAGCTTGGGTGGAGAGGGGGACTTAAACGCTGATCATATGTATATATGCTCAGTCTCTAGGACATTGTCCTGCTCGATAGAGCAATGTCACTGTCCCTTGCCTCTGCCATTCATGAGTAGCCTTTAAACGAGCAATGTCACTGTCCCTTGTCTCTGCCATTCATGAGCAGCCTTTAAACCTTTAAGAGAATAAGAGACCTTATGTATACCTTCGTACTCATTCCAACCAAATGTGGGAGTTGCCCATATCAGCTGATATCCCAACGTTCAAAACGTGAGATGATTCAACAAGGTATAAAGAAAGTTCTCAACCACTAGCGACAAGATTTTATATTTTTTTCAGATTACAGAAACTTGCAGAAAATAAGTTACTTTCTTTAAGTAAAATTAAATAATTTACTGTGGGTATTCTGCATATATATATATATATATATATATATATATATATATATATATATATATATATATATATATATATATTTGCACAGTATCTATTATATGTAGTGATGTAATTTCTTGGATCTTTTAATAAAAAGCGCTACTGGCAAAGAACATGATTCTGACCATCCTTTGCATTCAGATCTTCCCAGGCTGTACCATCCTGCTCGTAATACTATAATATAGATACGCCTTTAATTCTAATAGCCAGGCCTTCTCCATCATAAGGCTCAATACGACACAGTATTCTAGAAGTTTTATTCCAGCTACGAGCATATCGTGAAATGATCTTCCTACATGGGCTGTTGAATCAGAGGATCTTCAAAAGTTGAAACTCGCAGCAAATGTCTTTATGTTGAACAGGCTGACAGAAGTCTCTCTTTAGTTTATATAAGACAGATCTATTTCAACGTTGTTACTGATCTTGAAATATTTCATATTGATCATTCATTACTTTTATTGTAGTCTATTTATTTCCTTATTTACTTTCCTCGAAAGGCTATTTTTTCCCGTTGAAGCCCTTTGGCTTATAGCATTCTGCCGCTTCTAACTAGAGATGTAGCTTAGCTAATAATAATAATAATAACAATAATAATAATAACAATAATTACTTGGAAGATTTATAAGTTTCAATGTATATATCTAAACACACATAGACCATATGTAAGGTTTGAACCTGAATTAATAACATCTCTACAAAAAAGACCGAGCATGTGATTGCAATAGGCCTATGATTTTAGTTAGGCCTATGAACATACCCAGAGGGCAAAGATTCGAGTAGGCCTAAGTAAATACTTGACAAAGGAGTGGTGGTCTCCCCAGCAACAACAGCATGTTAAAAACTTTCACAAAAGCATAACTTTGGTACAACCGGTTATCAATGTATATGGCTTTCACGTGGCGATAGGCTCATGACAGCCTACGCACTCTCTCTCTCTCTCTCTCTCTCTCTCTCTCTCTCTCTCTCTCTCTCTCTATATATATATATATATATATATATATATATATATATATATATATATATATATATATATATATATGCGTGTGTGTGTGCATATATATACACATATATACACACACATACACACACACATATATATATATATATATATATATATATATATATATATATATATATATATATATATGTGTGTGTGTGTGTGTGTGTGTATATATATATATATATATAATATACACTTTGGTAATATACTTTCTAATATAGTAGGCCTAACCAAAAGAAAGTTTTTTATTACATTCATATTATACTACAGATTTACATACATATACTGTATATATATATATATATATATATATATATATAATATATATATATATATATATATATATATATATAGTGGAACCTCTACATCCGAACGTATCTACATCCGAATTTTCCAACATCCGAAGTAAAATTCGAGCAAATTTTTGACTCTACACCCGAATTTTATTTCGACACACAAAATAAGCAATTTTCGTCGTACCGGTTGTATCCGAATTTTTCGACACGCGAAGTACAATTCGAACACGTTCCGACTCTACACCCGAATGTTTTTTTCGACACCCGAAGTAAACAATACTCGTACGCGTAGTCGGTGCTCATAGCGCCTGAAGTGTTTTTTATTTCCGCCGATAGAAGGCAGCACATCGACCTCGGAGGGACGCTCAATTAGCGCGGCTTGGGTCAGTCCTCTGTTCGCGTCGGCTTCTTGCGGTTGTGCACTGTGCGTTCTGATATTAACTGTGTTTTAATCGTGATTTTTTACGTGCATCCATTAACGATAATTTACGTAAAGTATGGGTCCCAAGAGGCTTAGTTTTGCCAGTGGTAGTGGTGAGAAAAGGAAGAAGGAAATGCTTTCTATAGAAATTAAGCAGGAAATTATTGAAAAACATGAGCGTGGCATCCGCGTGAGTGAACTTGCTAAACAGTATGGACGTAATATGTCGACGATCTCGACAATCCTTAAACAGAAGGAAGCTATTAAAGCAGTGAAACCTTCTAAGGGGATCATTATAATTTCCAAACGCCGTACCCCATCATAGAAGAGATGGAACGACTTCTACTAGTGTGGATTAAGGATAGAGAGATCGTTGGCGACACCATCACCGAAACCGTTATCTGCGAGAAGGCGCACGCCATCTTTACGGACTTGAAGGAGGAGAGCTCTGGGGGTGATGCTGGGGAGAGTTCAACCGAGCCTTCCTCAGATGATTTCAAGGCATCTCGTGGCTGATTCGAGAAATTTAAGAAACGGTCCGGGATTCATTCAGTTGTTCGCCACGGAGAGGCTGCTAGTGCGGACACAAAGGCTGCAGCTGACTTTGTTAAGAACTTCGAAAAGATCGTGCAGGAAGAAGGCTACGTAGAGCAGCAGGTGTTCAATTGTGATGAAACCGGGCTGTTTTGGAAGAAGATGCCGAGTCGAACCTACATCACTTCCGAAGAGAAGAAATTGCCTAGGCATAAGCCAATGAAGGATCGGTTGACTCTTGCTCTATGTGCCAACGCTAGCGGGGACTTTAAAGTCAAGCCCTTGCTTGTTTACCATTCGGAGAACCCTAGGGCCTTTAAAGCACACAACGTCGATAAGGATCAGCTTCATGTTTTCTGGCGATCCAACTCGAAGGCCTGGGTCACTAGGCAATTCTTTGTGCAATGGGTAAACCAAGATTTCGGTCCTTCTGTGAAGAAGTATCTTCATGAGCAGAAATTGCCTTTAAAGTGCCTGCTATGCCTTGACAATGCACCCGCTCACCCCCCCCCCCCCCCCCGGACTTGAAGATGATATCTTCGATGAATTCAAGTTCATAAAGGTGCTGTATCTTCCACCAAATACCACCTCTATCCTCCAGCCCATGGACCAGCAAGTCATCTCTAATTTTAAGAAGCTGTACACCAAGCACTTATTCAAGCAGTGCTTTAATGTCACGCAAAGCACCAACTTAACTTTGCGTGAATTTTGGAGGGCCACTTCAACATCGCGCACTGCTTGAAGATCATAGATCAGGCTTGGGTGGGATTAACTCAACGGACCCTCAATTCTGCATGGAAGAAGCTGTGGCCTGATGCAGTTTCTCCCCGAGATTTCGAGGGTTTTGACCCCGAACCTGATCCCGTGGTCAGTGCAGCGGAAGCCGTAGAGGAAATCGTCTCCCTTGGCAAGTCCATGGGTCTGGAGGTAGACGCAGATGACGTTACGGAACTCGTCGCCGCCGAACATCACGACGAACTGACGACGGATGAGCTCAAGGAACTCCATGCTATGTCAGAGCACATGAGTGATGACGAGGAAGAGAGCGAGGAGGGAGAACATGTGTTAGGTTCAGCGCAAATAAAAGAGGTGTTAGGAAAATATCAAGACGTGGTCGACTTCATCGACAAATACCATCCAAAGAAATTGCAGGTTTGTCGTGTAGTTTCTCAATTCGATGATGTTTGCCTAACTCACTTTCGAAACATTCTGAAAAGCCGTACCAAGCAATTATCTATCGATAATTTCTTTAAAAAAACTGCGAAGCGAACTCGCGATGAAGAGGATGTAAGTGAACCGAAGAAAACGGCAAAGAGTGAAGCGGAAGAAAGTGAAACACAGAAAACGGAAAAGAGTGAAGCAAAAGAAATTCAGTCAATTTTAAATGTAAGTGATATTGATTAAAATTACGTAATCATCAAAGAGAAAAAAGGAAAATGTAAAAAAAAAATATAAAATATAAAAATGAAAAAAAAATAAGCTAAGTTATGTTAAAGTTCACTTAGTGTAAGTTAGAATAAGTTACGGTAGTGTTACGTTTATCGTAGTTAACCTCTCTACCTCCTCGCCGTCCGTCCGTCTCCTCTCTCCTCTCTGCGTAGCAAAGACGAACAACACCTGCGCTGGAGTTTCTAAGGTAAAGTGACGCTAAAAACCCGTTTCTTATTTATCATTTTTTTGCTAATTCTTCTTATTTACATGTCTATTCTTCTTATTTACATGTCTATTATCTAATTTAGTGTTCATTATTCTCATGGGAAAATTATGTGTAGTAGTTTATTAAGAAGTTATCATAGGTTTTTGGGCTCAACCACGGATTAATCCTATTTCAATGTATTCTTATGGGAAAATTCGTTTCGACATCCGAACAATTTCTACATCCGAAGTTGGTTCTGGAACGGATTAAATTCGTATGTAGAGGTTCCACTGTATATATATATATATATATATATATATATATATATATATATATATATATATATATATATATATATATATATACACAAGTAATGAATAACAAACTTTTACACTGTTGAATATTAATGTTACTCGTATCCTACACAGCATAAGAATTCAAAAGTCGTTGCAGACCATATACTCAGCAAGGTTAAGTAAGATACAACTAGATAAATTCCATTCGTATACAGGCGGAGAAAATAATGGCATTATCCGTAGAGCATTACAATCAATCAATAAGTCCTTGATAAGGTCAAAGAATCACATATCACCCGTATGTTTTCTTCTTCTTTTTCTTATTCTTCTTTGTGTTATTCTTCATGTCTTGGTATATAATTTCTTATTTTACTGATGGTTTTTGGCACAATCCGCATATAGCATCCTGCTTTTCCAACTAGGATTGTAGTTTACCAAGTAATAATAATAATAATAATAATAATAATAATAATAATAATAATAATAATAATAATATAAATGTATATATTTGACAGCTAAGGCGACATTGATTTTATAAATTCCTTATCCCTAATATTATCATATGACTTCTGTAACCAACCACCTGGGTTTAAATCACCAAGAGCCAACAGGAATATAAGAATATATCAAGATACAAATAGCTGTGAATTGACAGCTACTAAAAGCTAGTCACTTGATAGAAGCCAGCCGCCGAAAGCGCCAATTTATGTCAAGATAATTTTATCAATCCTCGAGGTATTTCAATGACAAGCTAAAGAAAACACACGTGCATTTAATACCATGTTTGTCATTCACTTGGCCGGGAGTTCGAGACCCACTCAATACACTAGTTTTTAGTAGTGACTCCAACCTCACCATCCTTGTGAGCTAGAAATGTGGAGTTTGAGAGAGCCTATATAGGTCTATCTGCTGAGTCATCAGCAGCCATTGCCTGGTCCTTCCGGGTCCTCGTTTGATGGAGAAGGGGCTAGGGCACTGATCAATTACATATATAATCAGTCTCTAGGGCATTGTCACTGCCCCTTACCTCTGGCATTCACGAGTGACCTTTAAATCCGTTCGCAAGTCTCTTCCTGAAACATTCAACAATTCCCTTCGAAATCAGTTCATCTGTTCTCGAGATATGTGTAAACGCACAAACAGACGCACGCACGTTTTATATACCTTCTAAAAACACATTTGATAAAAGTAATAAATATAGAATCTGGGACAATGTAGCGAGTAGACTCAAAGCAACATCAAAAATCCTCCTACGCCAGCAACGGGTTTGGTCTTCCGCAGTAGTGAATGGGATCTCGCCTCTTTAAAATTAGATCATTCGAATGAAACAAATAAGAACTGAAAAGTGTAAAAGAAAAAGGAAAAAAAATCGTAGCTGATATATCAAGAAGCAAATGAAATGCGGTTTTCTTCGTGTGCTAAGAGGAAATGACAATGAATGCGGAAGCGGGTTTGTAAATGACGAGGAAAATTAGTTGAACTAAATGACTTTCATTTAAATGAAAGGTGAGATGAAGAAGGAGAATAATATCGTTGCACTGCATATGGCAACAGAGAGAGAGAGAGAGAGAGAGAGAGAGAGAGAGAGATTTTGTAGTTTTACTCTCTCACTTCACTATTATTATCGTTCATAAATGATTATTTGCTCATTTGCGGTCAATAACCATTTTTTTCATTTCACTTGAAATTTGGTTGCAACATAAATCTCTATACCACGGCGCTGGGACCTGTGAGGCCAATCAGTACCCAATTGCAACTGGGGAGGAAGCCATGCAATAAAATGTATAAGAGGCTGGACAGCAAAAAGGAAGAAAAGTCGAATAATATATAAATCAAGAACAGCTAGGCCTAGGCCTATGGAAAATTACAAAGACCCTTACGTAATGCCTACAGTATAAAGAGTGGGGTGCACTGACGACACTACCTTATAAACATCACCAAGATATTGCTCCTTAATCATAAAAGCTGTGTATACACGAATCATGCATATTTCCCTGGGCGCACTTCAAGAGAAAATGCATCTCTTGCTATTAATCTTTTGCGCAGTAGATGGCTTCCTGCCACCTGTCTTTCCGGGCACGTCTCCAGAGAGAGAGAGAGAGAGAGAGAGAGAGAGAGAAAGAGAGAGAGAGAGAGAGAGGGAGAGCAGCAGCAGCACAAAACAGAACACAATGTGGACAACAAAAAGTAGTGCATAAACAGAGCACGGTTTAAGGCAAAAACATTTTGCTTCTTACATACTTTAGAAGATATTTTAATTATCAAAGCATTCACATCATGTAAGATTTATGTGAAATCTCAAGCAGATTGGAATGGCGTTTTGATCTTTTGCATTTGAATCGGTCATAATGGTATAAGAGTGTTGAGCCTGTTGTTCTCTTGAATGAGAATCTAGTCAACATAATTAATAGGCGTATCCCGTCCCGTGTGCTACATTTTTTTTTTATCTTTTATTATGAGAATACAATTACATTTTCTTAACATACATTCTTTTCCTTTTATAAAGAAATATTTCCTTAACAAATTATATTTTATATTTTTGTATATATATTATAACATCTAATATATGATAAAATTAAATTTTTATTTTATTATTTTTCTAAATATGTTTTTAAGTTAGAAACATACTGATTTGTGAAAATATTTTTAATATGATTCTTATATCCAATAATATTGACATTAAATGTATTTAACAGTTTAATCTTTATACATTTAATAATTTGCTGTTCAGCACTTATTCCCAATTGTCTTGCCATCCAGATACTTGAAATAAAATCTGCTATTATTACCATTGCTGTATTTTCATCTCTTTTTGAGTGTGCTACATTAGGAGCGAAAGACAAACCATGGTTCAATGACGATTATAGATGTGCTTATTTGGAGAAGCAGGAGGCCTATCATCTTTTAAAGGGTAACAAATCATATTTGACTTGGAATAACTATCCTCAGCTATTATGAAAAGGAATACAATTTGACCATTCAAGAAGCCCTTTTTCGTACAACCCTAGAACATAAGTGGTGGGCTATCCTTAAATCTGCATTCTTTGTTGTAGAATTAACTGTATCTCCTTTACTTAAACCAGGTAGTTCTGTTACTCACTTCCCAAAGAAAAAGGCAACTCTTTTGGCTAATGTGTTTGACAGTAAGCAGAGCAATGAGAAACTGTGTATGAATTCATGCAGTGTATATATATATATATATATATATATATATATATATATATATATATATATATATATATATATATATGACTTCAAAATTGCAGCAAAAGTTCTTCATGGTGAACAGGCCGGCATAAGCGTCTCTTTATAGTTTATATATGACAGATCTATGTAAACGTTGTTACTAATTTTAAGATATCTTATATATTTATTCATTACTTCTCATATAGTTTACTTATTTGCTTTCCTCACAGGGCTATTTTTTTTTCCTGTTGGAGACCTTGGGCTTATAGCATCCTGCTTTTCAAACTAGGATTGTAACTTAGCTAGGATATAATAATAATAATATTGTAAATAAATTGGTTTGGTACATTTTATTGTCAGTATTTTTAGAGGTAGGTCTACTGTTGCCGTTATATGAATAATCTAACCAAGATATATTATATATAAAATAGCCCATGTTAGATATTAAAGATGAACACAGGATCCACTGGGTGGTGGATAAACTTAAAAGAGATACATTTTTTTTGTCTCTTCTGCAATGTTTTAATTTGCATATTGCCGAAAGTGGAATTTCACCCCTTGATAAACGATGACTATAAGGCTTATAGCATCCTGCTTTTCCAAATAGGGCTGTAGCTTTACTAATAATAATAATAATAATAATAATAATAATAATAATAATAATAATAATAATAATAATAATAATAATAATAATAATGATAATAATAATAATAATAGATAATGGAGTAAGTTCAACAGAATTGTCACACAAGCACTTTTGGGTGTACTTTTGTAAATATAAAGAAATGTAAATAATATTTAATGGAACAATTCTTATCTAAAAATAAAAACAAAGAGTTGTACTCAAGTATAAAAAAACCAATAATTTTAGTTATTTGCCAAACAAAAAGATTAAATTATTTTGTGGAATATTCGAGATACTTACCAGATGAAATTTTACTTGGGAAAGGCCACTCATGAAGGGCTGAGGCAAGAGACAGTTACAATGCCGTAGCTATCATGATTAGCCATATGATCAGCGCTCTGCCCTCCTCTCCAACCAAGGTAGTACCAGTGAGTGCTAGACAATGGCTGCTGATGATTCCGCTGGTAGACCTACAGGTTCTCCCAGACCTCACAATTATGATGAGGTGGCAGTTCGAGTTTGAGAGGGACTCGAACCACAGTCAGCCAGATCACCAGGCAAGGATGTTTTCAATAGGCCAACACAGCCACAGGAACGGCGGTACAATAGAGGGCTACAAAGCGGGTGCAACTTGGGGCCGAAGGGACGTTGCAAAGATACTTAATCAATACCAACAGTAAGGTGCAATTGAGTGGGCTAACCCACCACGGAGAACCTCACAGATTTACAGGAGTTGGATTTCAAGAATACAAAAACTGTCATGATTAAATTATAAGAGAGTTCTCTCCAGATTTCTTTTCCCAGATTCTGGCATCAGGAAGAATAACATTGAGTATGTCATTGTATTCAACTGCGGAACATAACAGTCTTCAAGCTTAATTGCATTCCTTACGTCCTGGCAAACGTCTTAATGACTTAGAAGCACTTTTCGTTTTACGACCATTACCACCAAGACCAAATGCGTAAATTATCAAGCGGGCGAAACTAAATTCCTCATGATATTGCTATAAATCTAACTAGAATTCTGCTAGGCTATGGCCAGTGTTTAAAAGATTTGCCTGAAACACTGTAACTCCACCTCCATCGATTAATTTTTTTTTTGTTATCTTTTATTATGAAAGTACAATTACATTTTATTAACTTACATTTTTTTCTTTCTTTTATCAATAAATATTCCTTTACAAATTATATTTTACAT
>NC_090744.1:96242130-96254630 GCF_036898095.1 Palaemon carinicauda
CCTTATAACTGGTTTTAAGAAGCCAATAATGTTGAAACGCGATGCTATCCCTAGAGCCAGGGAAATGGCGGTGTATAATAGGACTGAGTACCCTGCTTCTTATAAGTTCTGCTATAAATGTGGATGTCATGAGATTCAGGTAATAAAAGTTTGTGGCAGGCATAACAACTACAATTTGTGCTCGATCTACCAGAATCCAGACATGGAAGATTCTATCTTCGATTGTTTTCTTGCCATTATGGCTAGGATACAAGCTGATAAAAAGGCTTCCTTTATCTCTGTTGGTGATTTCAATGCTCACCATAAGGAGTGGTTAAAATCTGTTTCTCCTACAGATCGCCATGGCTCAAGAGCTTTAGACTTTGCCTCTGAATCAGGCTGTGAGCAAATCATAAGTGAATCTACTCACAGGTCTGGTAACTGATTGGACCTCTAACTGGGACATCTGATCATGCCTTGATAATCACTAGTAGTGAAAACTAAGCAGCCTGTCCCTGATGTATCATACTCATGTAAGATTTATATGAAATCTCAGGCGGACTGGATGGGATTTTGAATGATCTTTTGGGCTTGAATTCGTCACAATTGTATAGGAGTGTTGATCCTGTTGTCCCTTTGAATGACAATCTAGTCAACATAATTGATAAGCGTATCCCTTCTCGTGTGCTAAGGTACCGAGTGAAGAATAAACTATGGTTCAATGATGATTGCAGACGTGGTAATTTGGAGAAGCAGGAGGCCTAAAATCTTTGGAACAATAACAGATCAGATCTGACTTGGAATAACTATACTCAGCTAAGTTAGAGCTTTTGCTCAGAAAGTTTTAGCTTCATCTGAAAGGGAATAAAATTTAACCATAAAAGAAACTCTTTCTGGTACAACCCATAGTGGTGGACTACCCTTAAATCTGTACTCTTCGGTGTAAATGCAACAGTTCCTCCTTTACTTAAACCAGATGGCTCTGTCACTCACTGTCCAAAGGAAAAGGCAACCCCTTTAGCTGATGTGTTTGACAGTAAGCAGAGTAATAAGAAACTTGATCTTACCCATTCCTGTTTTCCTGAGGCTAAACTAACTAGTGTAGCTTATCGATCTCGTGAAATTAAATCTCTTTTGATGGACCTTGATGCTTATGGAGGTGTAGACCCAAATGGTATTTTTCCTTTGTTTTTTATAAAGACAGCAGATTTCTTAGCTCGAAAATTATCTGTTATTTTGCGCAAGTTAGCAAGAAGAGGAGCTCTTAGCACTTGTTGGAGAATTGGTAAAGTTACTCCACTTTGTAACTGTGTTTGTGGTAGCTCAAGTCCACCTCATTACTGCCCAATTTCCATAACTCCCATATTGTCTAAAGTTTTTTAACATCTTTTGGCAGAATGTCTTAATAGGTTTGTCGAAGGTAAATATCTGTTCCAAAATTTACAATTTGGTTTTCGTAAAGGCCTTGGAGTATGTGATGCCCTTCTTACAATCTCCAATGCTGTACAGAAATCCCTTGATTGTGGTCAGGAAGTTTGTGTGATTGGCCTTGTTTTAATGCGGCCTTTGACTGTGTTAATCACGAGGCCCTTATTTTCAAAATCAAACACTTGGGAGTGGGTGGGTCGTTTCTTAGCATCATTATTGAGTTTTTAAGCAATAGATTGCAGAGAGTTGTTGTTGATGGGCACCATAGTGATTATAGGAATGTGATATTTGGTGTTCCTCGGGGTAGTGTTCGTGGCCCATTACTTTTCCTACTATATACTCATGACATGTGGTTTGACCTAGGAAACAAGCTTGATGCTACACTCTTTGCATCAATTCCATCTCCTAAATGTAGATCTGGGATTGCTGAATCCCTTAATAGCGATCTAGCTAAAATTAGTGCATGTTGCAAATTATGGGGCATGAAGTCGAATCTTAACAAAACTCAAAGTATGCTTGTAAGTAGGTCAGGGACAGTGGCTCCTCAACATCCGGTTTTTAGCATTCATAATGTTTCTTTAACTCTGTAAGACTTAAAATTTTAGGTGTGATTCTCGACGTCAAATTTACCTTTGAGAAACACATTAGGTCTGTGTCCTCTTCAATAGCACAAAAAATTAGCTTATTGAGAAAGTCTTTTGAAATTTTCAGAGAACAATCTATTTTGAAGAAATGTTTTATTTCTTTCATTCTACCTTGTTTCGAGTATTGTTCATTTATCTGGTCTTCAGCTGCCGATTCTCATCTTAATTTGCTTGACAGGAATTTACGGTGTATTAAATTTCTTATTTCTGATCTACATATTAATCTCTAGCACCGTCGTTCAATTAGTTCGCTATGCATTTTGCATAAGATTTTTCAAATTCTGATCATCTTTTACATACAGATCTTCCCGGACAGTTCCGTATTGTTTGTAATATCGTATTGTTTGTAATACTAGGCCTGTAGTTAATTTTAATAGTAAGGCCTTTTCCATCATCAGGCTCAATACTACACAGTATTCTAGAAGTTTCATTCCAGCTGTGATCTTCCTAATCGGGTGGTTGAATTGGTTGAACTTCAAAAGTTCAAACTTGCAGCAAATGTTTTTATGTTGAACAGGCTGATGCGAGTCTTTCTATAGTTTATATATGAAATATATGTTTTTGATGTTTTTACTGTTTTTAAAACATTTCATTTTAATTGTTCATTAATTACATCGTTTCATATCTTCTTCTTTGACTGCATCTTTCCTTAAAGGTGAGAGAAGATGCAGACATAGAAGAAGAAGAAGTAGTTTCATTATTTCCTTATTTCCTTTCCTCACTGGGATATTTTCCCTTTTGGAGCCCTTGGGCTTATAGCATCCTGGTTTTCTAACTGGGGTTGTAGCTTAGCTAGTAATAATAATCATAATAATGAGCATTAAGGTCCCGAAAATCATACATGAGCAAATTAACAGCATTTTATAGTAATATGATATTCAATTAGAACAATTCGAGGATGGCTAAAGATAAAATGGCAAAATGGAGATTAAAAGATATATACACACTTTAATAAAGTTAGACGAAGATAGGTTTGTGGCCAGACACGGGCTTTTGCAACATTGCAGTCCATTCAGAGTATGTAGATTTTCCATAGGTCTAGTGTGGACCTACAAAAATCTCAAATTCGCTGTCACTTGACTTACCAGTTAGGAATGAGTCGTTTGGTTTAGATACATCACCGTAAAATGCTTTCGAAGAATATAGTTAGAAAAATAACCTTCCTCAGACATGTCCCTCCACTCGCACCAGTTTATGAACTTTCTATGCCAGTCCACACCCGCAAAATTTCTTAGTTAGTCAATCCATCGTCTTCTCTTCTTTCCCCTGTTTCTTTTACAATCTCTAGGGACCCATTCTGTTATTCGTTTTGTCCATCTCATTCTTATTTTATGTCATGCCCATGTCCATATTGTTAGAATGTCCTCTACTTTAGTTTGCTCTCGTATCTGTGTTGCTCTTTTTCTGTCTCTTAACGTTATTCCCACCATTACTTTTTCCAAAGCCCTTTGAGCTCTATCTAACTTGTGTTCTAATCTAAAGCTTTAGTAAGGCTCCAAGTTACTGATTTATAAATTAATACTGGTAGGAACATCTCATTAAATACTTTTCCTTTTAGATAAAGTGACAGTTTACTTTTCATAATCTCATTTTGTTTACTAAAAGCTCTCCATCCCATGCTTATCCTTCATTTAATCTCTGTCTCGTGTCAATGGGAAACACTTACTGTCTGTCCTGAGTATGTATATTCATTAATAATTTCTAAAGGTTTGGCTATAACCATTACTTGTCGCTGCATTTTCATTGGACATTATCTTAGTTTTACTCATATTCATTTTCAGTTCTACATTTCTGCTTTCCAAATTTAAATCTTCTATCATCTTTTACAATCCCTCCAATGGTTCACTAAACAGAACTATGTCATCTGCAAATCTTAAATTATTGAGGTATTCACCATTAATATTAATTCCAACACTTTCCAAATCTAAATTCTTAAAAACCTTTCCTAGGCACGTTGTGAATAATTTAGGAGAGGTTTATTTAGTCAGTATCTTCGCCAACGAAAACTCAATGTGGTTTTTACCTTCACCAACATCTGCTTGTCTGTCTCCGATAAAGTATCCCTGAAGTTTCCTATAACCAATTGAATTTATATATTATTAGACAAACTCTTGATAGATTGTGATAATTGTTCTCTTTAGAGCAACTGAACATTAGTTGACATAAATAGCAGTAAATTGTGCATAATTAACAATGTAGTTTATTGTAGTTTTGCATGGTGCTAAATATATTCATATATAGTTATCATACTTATTCCAACCTCATTAGCCCTACTGTATAGCAGGGTCGGATGCTCTAATCAGCATTCTCCATCTATTTTAAAATCATCACAATATCTTCTCCAAGTCCCACCAAACCTATATTGCCCCTCCTCACCACATTCATCCAACTGATGCTCCCAGTAAATCAAAAATACCGAGGGCCTGTTTTTTTTTTTTTTCTTCAAAATAATCAGTTTTTTCATCTTATTGCCATGAACGGATTTAAAAACCCATCTGCTATATTTTTCTTACCATCTAAAAATGTAATATTTTCTCTTTCATAAAAAAAACTAACCCTATTTATCCAAGTTTAATAATGATAATTACAAATCAATATCTTTTTTATGTTTATTTCCATTTATAATCAAAATAGAGCATCAGCTCACTAAGCATTCCCTGTTTTTAACTGAGCATATCAAAAATAAGTTTATTCTTAAAACCAAACAAATACATTAAAACTTAAAGCACAAATGGTTGTCGACTCTAAAAGACTCTCTCTCTCTCTCTCTCTCTCTCTCTCTCTCTCTCTCTCTCTCTCTCTCTCTCTCTCTCTCCCTAATGGTTTTAGAATGTTGTTTTTCATAATTCATCGATAAGTATTTAATACCACAAGATCTAAATCTTTGCGACATAAAATCCTGAAAATTCTAAGAAAATATTAGAAAGTTTATTCATTAATATATCTGGCTAATTGCACACAGCCACAAGCTTGCATACGCGCATGCACGCACACACAGATATATATATATATATATATATATATATATATATATATATATATATATATATATATATATATATATATATATATATTATATGTACACGTATATATGTATAAATATACATATATATGATATATGCATGTTATATTTACACAAATGTATGTTTGTATTATATATATATATATATATATATATATATATATATATATATATATATATATATATATATATATATATACAGTATATAATACAAACATACATATGTGTAAATATAACATGCATATATCATATATATGTATATTTATACATATATACGTATGTATATATATATATATATATATATATATATATATATATATATATATATATATATATATATACATACACGTGCATGTGTGTGTGGTAACGAATAAGTGATTCAAGAAGTGTGAACACCGGAGCCTGTGACCCTCTCCCCCCTCCCGGAGAATGAGGGATGTTGCTGGCAGCCATTGCATAAAAAAAGAGCAGGAGTTTAGACGATACAAAATAACACCAAATTCACAAAAGAGTGAAAGAAAGAAAGACATTGGCATTGGGGTAGCTTGAGGAGACAATAACTCAATGGAGAGAGAGAGAGAGAGAGAGAGAGAGAGAGAGAGAGAGAGAGAGAGAGAGAGAGAGAGAGACTTGTGTCACCAAAGGTAACAGGTCATTGTTACAGTACGACTTAAGGAGCACTTTCACTTCCGGTGTCAGAATCTTTTAACCACGTGCAAATGGGGAAAAGAGACACGTGCAATTGTATAGGGAAGTTTGTATGCAGCCTTGAAGAGGGATAATTTTGGGGAATACGTAGATAGAAATCTCAAAAGCGCAGATGCTCTCTCTCTCTCTCTCTCTCTCTCAATAGGGTTTTGTCATGATTGGCAAAGCTGTACTGGTTAGGGACACCCATACTAGGTTGGTTTGCAGTCAGCGATCAGACAAAAGTTTCCCACCATCATCAATCCGCTGTTGGTGATGAAAAATGTGTGAGGCCTTTATCCTGCAGTGGACTAGAAATGGTGGCATTTGTTGTTGTATACATATAGACTATATATCTATACAAACATTGTTCTATATTCTTGGGTAATGCCATAGCCTCTGTACCATGGTCTTCCACTATCTTGGGTTAGAGTTCTCTTGCTTGAGGGTACACTCGGGCATACTATTCTATCTAATTTCTCTTCCTCTTGTTTTGTTATAGTTTATATAGGAGATATTTATTTTAATGATGTTACTCTTCTTAAAATATTTTATTTTTCAATTTTTCCTTTCCTCACTGGGCTATTTTCCCTGTTGGAGCTCCTGGGCTTATAGATCCTGCTTTTCCAAACAGGGTTGTAGCTTAGCAAGTAATAATAATAATAATAATAGCTCATATATATATATATATATATATATATATATATATATATATATATATATATATATATATATATATACATATTTATATATATTATTTATATACATACACACACATATATATATACATAAAAAGAAATATATATATATATATATATATATATATATATATATATATATATATATATGTGTGTGTGTGTGTGTGTGTGTGTGTGTGTAATATACCTATATTGCAATCAACACATTTAAACTGCTGAATCGCAAATTGGACCACTATGTAGAGAACCCCTACAGAGTCTTATTTTCAGCACAGTCTAAACTCACATTACATAAAATATACTGCCCCATCATTTACCTTGCATGCAAGAAGAAGATTCCTGGATATTAGAACATTCGTCCTATCGAAATTTTAAACCGTAAAAATACCATATTTTCTTGACTTCTTTCCACTAAAATTTCTGAGTGATACGCTCTTCTTTTCGTATTTTTTTTTTCTTTAAACCGCTCATGAATGACAGAGGTAAGGGACAGTATCAATGCCCTAGCTGGTAGAACAATGCCTTACAGACTGATCATATATACATATGTTTAGCGCCCAAGCCCTCTCTCCACCCAAGCCAGGACCAGAGAGAGCCAGGCACTGGATGCTGAAGACTCAGTAGGTAGACCTAAGGGCTCCCACAAATCATTCAATCCTTAGCTTACAAGGATAATGAGGTTGCAGATACTTAAAGAAACTACCGTGCTTGAGCAGTATTCGAACCCCAGTCTGATGATCGCCATGCAGGGACGTTTCCAACGTGACCAAACCAACTAAAAACAAACTAAATCTATTTTTTTCCATCCAGGCTAATTTGATTTTATGATCACATTCTTATTCCACTTTCCTTTAAATACAATTAAAAAATAAAATCGATAAAACATATTTAAAGGTTGCTGCTGTGGCCTGATTGGTAACGTCTCTGCCTGGTGTTTGCCAGTAGGTGGTTCGAGTCCCGCTTAGACTCGTTAGTGCCATTAGTGTCTACAACCTTACCATCCTTGTGAGTTAAGGTTGGGCGGTTTGGGGGAGCCTATAGGTCTATCTGCTGAGTCATCAGCAGCCACTGCCAGGCCCTTCCTGGTCCTAGCTTGGGTGGAGAGGAGGCTTGGGCGCTGATCATATAATATATGGTCAGTTTCTAGGGCATTGTCCTGATTGCTGTCCCTTGCCTCTGCCATTCATAAGCGACCTTTAAACCTTTAAAAATGGCTTTCTCTTATTTCTTTCGTTGGCATCCATAATTTTAGCATCTATAGACACTGGTCTTCTCTCCCAACCTTCTGCAGAGATCCTGCTGCCTTCTGTGACTCACCTTTTCCCTCATCATACCTGCATCCATTACCCCCCAAGATGGATTGACCACTTTCAATCGTCCGTCGATCGATTACAATACATTTCTCTTGCATTCCCTTTGCTTATATATACCTGTGTGATCTTTCACACGCCTCAGTCGATATCCTTAATCGATATCCCCCCCTCTCTCTCTCTCTCTCTCTCTCTCTCTCTCTCTCTCTCTCTCTCTCTCTCTCTCTCTCTCTTTGGCTGAGAAACGTTTTGAAGGGGAAGGGTGCCCGGTAATAAAAAGTTATATATATATATATATATATATATATATATATATATATATATATATATATATATATGATATATGTATATATACATATATATACAGTATATATATACATATATATACAGTATATATATATAATATATACATATATATAGACGCATTTAAATACCTATATATACTGTATACAACATATATATATATATATATATATATATATATATATATATATATATATATATAGAGAGAGAGAGAGAGATAACACACACACATATATATATACCTATATATATATATATATATATATATATATATATATATATATATCATATATGTGTGTGTGGTTGTGTGTGTGTGTATGTATGTGTGAATAAGAATGTGTGGGTGATGTAAATGAATCCAAAAGAAACTTTTAATCAAAGAAACACTCTGAAAGAGATTTTGAATCAAAAGCATACCTTTATGAACCAAAGCACTACGTCACTCTCGGGATATTCCTTTATATAATATTTAAAACTAATCTTTTTTTCTTTTTTTTTTTGTGAGACGAAATATCTAAAGCTTTCACGTTTGCGAAACAATTCTCATCATTACGCACATATCACATACGACGTTTTTCTATTTTACTTATAGTTGTGTGCATTTTATTTTCGCTTTCAATTAGAAATATCTAAATCAAAGGAATGTTAGCCTTTGAATTTGTAAACTGCTTTGAAGGGAAAATACATCTTTACGATAATCGCCCGCTTTGATATCTATTTATTTATAAATGCCTATTCACAATATATGCACCGTGAGATAAATAGCAGAGAGAGAGAGAGAGAGAGAGAGAGAGAGAGAGAGAGAGAGAGAGAGAGAGAGATTTTGGATGTCTGAGAGACTTTTTAGTCCATCAGCGGAAACTCCATTTGCTCTTGGATAGAGATAATTAATTTAAACGTGTAGAGAGTCTTTATGATCTTGTTTAACATATTCTTGAATTAGTTTACCGTGTTACTGTTCACTACTTCCGCTGGAAGTCTGTTCCATGTATTTGCTATTTTATATGTAAAGAAATTACCACATTGAGTAGTGTATCTTTTCAATTCCAATTTATAATCGTTGCCTCTGGACTGATTTGAGCTAAGCGTGAAGGGGTTGTTGTAGTGTACATTTGTTATTCGTTGAAGAATTTTGAATGTCTCTATTAGCTGTCTCCTTAGCATTGGAACTAGTTTGGTGACCCTACCATGTACTGCTTCCAGTCTGAATATTTAGAGCCCAGAATTATTGGACTCCGTATTCTAGATGTGGTTTTACTAGTGATGAATTACAGCTGCATTACAAGGTCTGTTTCTGTATTTAAATGGTCTCTTTATGTAAACCATTAGTGTCTGTTCTTTCTTTTCAACTTTGATGCTCTGTTTGGTGTAATTTACATCTTCGCCAATAATAATGCCGACATCTTCCTCCTGGTCCACACTTTCTATTTCATTGCCAGCAATGAGTACTCTGTCAGCGGGTTACTCTGACCTATGTGCATAACTTTGCACTTCTCCCAGTTGAAAGGCATTTGCCATTTCCTGGACCGATCTCCCAACTTAATTAGATCCCATCTTAAGGCTTCTACGTTTTCTGAGTTTACAGTGTTTATGCCCAGTTTAGTATCGTCCTAAATCTATGTCCTTAATGTAAATCAGAAATAGTAATGGGCCAAGGAAAGATCCTTGAGGTAGTACGCTTGTAACAGCTGCCCACTCTGAGGCTTCTCCATTGATTATAAATCTCTATTTTCTGTTTGTTAGCCAATCATCGATCAATTCAGCTGGCTCGGCAATGATGCCTGGCGCTCTAATGTTGACCATTAATTTTTTTTTTTTTTTTTGTATGTACTTTGTCAAAAGCGTTTGGAAATTCTAGGTATGTGATGTCTAGCGCCTGCTTTTGTCATAAATACTCAAAACGCTGAGGACAAATTTAAACATATTTGTCACACAGAATCTCTTTAGTCTATATTATTATTATTATTATTATTATTATTATTATTATTATTACTATTATTATTATTATCATTAAATGCTAAGCTAAAACCCTAGTTGGAAAAGCAGGATGCTATAAGCCCAGGGGCCCCAACAGGGAAAATAGCCCAGTGAGGAAAGGAAACAAGGATAAATAAAATATTTTAAGAACAGTGACAACATTAAAATAAATATTTCTTATATAAACAATAAAAATTTTAACAGAACAAGAGGAAGAGAAATTAGATAGAATAGCGTGCCCGAGTGTACCCTCAAGCAAGAGAACTCTAACCCAAGACACTGGAAGACCATGGTACAGAGGCTATGGCACTACCCAAGACTAGAGAACAATGGTTTGATTTAGGAGTGTCCTTCTCCTAGAAAAGCTGCTGAAGCAAAAGAGTCTCTTCTACCCTTACCAAGAGGAAAGTAGCCACTGAACAGTTACAGTGCAGTGGTTAACCCCTTGGGTGAAGAAGAATTGTTTGGTAATCTCAGTGTTGTCAGGTGTATGAGTACAGAAGCGAATCTGTAAAGAATAGGTCAGACTATTCGGTGTCTGTGTAGGCAAAGGGAACGAACCGTAACCAGAGAGAAGTATCCAACGTAGTACTGTTTGGCCAGTCAAAGGACCCAATAACTCTAGAGGTAGTATCTCAACAGCGACTGGTGCCCTGGGCAATCTACTAAATGTTCTACTATTGAGTCTACTATAATTAATTCCAATGTTTTGCAAGGCACTGAAGTTAAACACAGGTCTGAAGTTGCCAGGTTCTTCTCTTGGTTCCTTCTTGCAAATTGGAGGAACATTGCCCAATTTCCAATTTTGTGGTGCCTTTCTTTCGTTGGCTGTCTTTCGGAACATTTTGTAAAAGTATGGGGTTATCTCTTCTAGTTCTATAATCTCTCTTGGGCAGATATCATCTGGACTTGGTTCCTTAAACTTACTGAGTCCTTTTATTTTCTTTTTGACATCATCCATTATTAAGGGGATTCTATTTAATGGCTGTGGCCCTTAATATGTGATAGCTCTTCTAGGAGGACACTCCAAAATCATACCATTGTTCTCTGGTTTTGGATAGTGCCATAATAGCCTTTGTACCTTGGTCTTCCACTGTCTTAGGTTGGAGTTCTCTTGCTTGAGGGTACACTTGGGCACACTATTCTATCTTATTTCTCTTCCTCTTGTTTCGTTAAAGTTTTTATAGTTTATATAGGAAATATTTATTTCAAAGTTGTTACTACTCTTAAAATATTTTATTTTTCCTTGTTTCCTTTCCTCACTGGGCTATTTTCCCTGTTGGAGCCCCTGGGGTTATAGCATCTTGCTTTTCCAACTAGGGTTGTACCTTAGCAAGTAACAATAATAATAATAATAGCTGAATTGGGAGAGACATTGATTCTTTCCTAGTGAATACAGTTGTAAAATATGCATTTATCAGTCTGGCTTTTTCCAGATCACTTGTTATAAGATTACCCTTTGAGTCTCTTAATGAGATAATGTTTTTAATTTTTTTTTTTTTTTTACTATTTACATGTGCAAAAAATTCTTTCGGTTTTTGTTTACTAGCTGAAACCACTCTTTACTCTTCATCGATCTTGGCATTTCTAACCAGTCTATCTACCTTTTTGCTTAACTTTTTGTTCTCGGAAGTTTCACGAAGTAGAGGGCTGTGGACCAATTGATTTATGTTTCCTGTCTCTGCTACTTATTGCATGGGCTATTTTTTAGCTAAACCATTTGGGCTGTGGAGTTCCATTTGGTAAAACTTTTTTTATGCGGTTTACACTTAGCGCCTTTTTCTTAGTATTTTTTTTTTTTACAAATGAGTCTCATAGTGTATCTACGTTCCCTGTTTCGTCGTATTTAAAATTCTTGGTGTATTCCTTCAGTTACAACAAGTTACTGCATCTGTATTCTAGTTTTTATAACTTTCTTTTCTTTTACATGAGGAATGTTTACCTGAAACCTTACTGTTCTGTGGTCACTTTTGCCAATATTTTCACCTTCTGAAACACTGGATACTAAATTTTCTTCTGTTGTTAGCACAATATCTAGAATGTTGTTTCCCCTGGCTGGTTTATCGACCCACTGATGCATGAAGGAGGAATTTGTCGTTGACAAATTCTGTGTATGATGGAGAGAGAGAGAGAGAGAGAGAGAGAGAGAGAGAGAGAGAGAGAGAGAGAGAGAGAGAGTTGTAAGTTAAAAGAACACATTCTGCATCCCACAGAGAGAGAGAGAGAGAGAGAGAGAGAGAGAGAGAGAGAGAGAGAGAGAGAGAGAGAGAGAGAGAGAGAGAGAGGTTACAGCACATTCTGCATCCCAGAGAGAGAGAGAGAGAGAGAGAGAGAGAGGTTACAGCACATTCTGCATCCCAGAGAGAGAGAGAGAAGAGAGAGAGAGAGAGAGAGAGAGAGAGAGAGACTCCAAATGTTTCTCTGTGAATTTAACAGCTGTCTACCGTAAAAA
>NC_090744.1:96259630-96262130 GCF_036898095.1 Palaemon carinicauda
ATTTGAATTTTTAAAGTTCCAACGATTCAACTGCCATATTAGGAAGATCACTCCATAATTTGATGACAGCTGGCATAAAACCTCTAGAGTACTGTGTAGTATTGAGCCTCATGATGGAGAAGGCATGGCTATTTGAATAAACTACATATCCAGTACTCTACGTACAGGATGGTAGAATCTGGGAAGACCTGATAAATGTTATGCAACATTTGTAGAGAACTAACTGAACAGCAGCGCCAGAGATTAATATCTAAATCAGGAATAGAGGACTTAATACCACAAGTTCTGTCAAAAAAAAAAAAAAAAAAAAAAAAAAGAAAGTAAGAAAGATAATCAGCGACTGATGACCAGACAGAACAATACTCGAAATAAAGTAGAGTGAAAATCATCATCATCATCATCATCTCCTACGCCTATTGACGCAACGAATTTAAACATTTCTTCGGAATAGATAGATCACCGAAAATCTTAAAAGACCTTCTCAATAAGCCTATTTTTTTGCAATTGACAAAGAAACAGATCGAATATGTTTCTCAAAAGTAAATTTGCAATTAAGGATCATACCTAAAATTCTCAAGTTGTATACAGTTGAAGAAACATTATCAATTCTAAGATCTGGATGTTGAAGAGTCACTGTTCTTGACCTGTTTTGTAAGGGTTCAACTTCATGCCCCATAAATTGCACCAAGTGCAATAATTTTAGCTAGATTTCTAATGACAGATTCAGCAACGCCAGATCTACGTTCTGTAGATGGAATCGATGCAGAGAGTAGCATCACCTGCATATGCAACTAGCTTGTTTTCTAAGCCAAACCACATATCATGTATATACAGTATGAATAATAATGAGCCAAGAACACTAACCTAAGGAACATCTGATATCACATTCCTATACCTTAAGAAAGGTTATAGTAATCGCGAAAAACAGAAACACGAATAAAATTATGAAAATTGGTGGAAGATACAGTTAACTGGACCATTTCCTCCTTCAAAGGATTGTTGGTTTCCGGTGTAAATGTGGGAAGACGTTGCCTGATGGATGGTACAAGACTGTTTTGAGCTAAAGAGAAGTGGACAAAATAGTGACAACAGAAGAGAAGGTTAGAGACAAAGTTAAAATAATGATATGAGAAGGCAATTAATTATAAAAGAAATTGCCTTTGCAATGGTTAGAAGAGGTTGGACAGGTAAAGTAGCGGGTACAGCAACGGCCAAAAGAGAGCTGCATATATTACAGAATATCTACAGTGCTTTGCCAGAGGTGAACTGATGCAACTAGTCCCCTACAGGAGAGACATAAACATGGAGATATTAGTTGTTGATTACAGTGATAGGATTTTAGAAGAAGGGAACCGAGATGAGATGAAGAATTGCTTCATCACTTGGAAGACCTAATCCTTTATTCCATAGAGGACACTTTCTAATCTACACTATTCAGACAAGATTTTAAACACACGCCTTTTTAAATAAAAGATGTTTTCAATTCTAACCTTTTCCAGGTAAGATTTCAAAACTAATCACTTCCAAGAGATGTTTTCAACTCTACCCTTTTCCCGGGAATATTTCAAGCCTACTCACTTTCAAGGGATGTTTTCAACTCTACCCTACCCTTTTCCTATTCAGATTTCAAACACACTCATTTCCAAGGGATATTTTCAACTCTAACTTTTTGGGAAGATTTTAAACCTACTACTTTTCAAGAGATATTTCTAACCCTACCCTTTTCTCTTTCAAGTTCAATCCAACTTCTCTCCAAAGGATGTTTTTCAACTCTACTCATTTCCTGGAAAGATTACAAACATACTACTTTTCAAGGGATGCTTTAAAATTTATCATTTTCTAGAGAAGATTTCAAACCTACTCATTCCTAAGGAATGTTTTCGGCTCTTTCGTGAAAAGAATACGAACCCACTCATTTCCTAGGAATGTTTTCAACTCTTCCCTTTTCCTGGGAAGATAAAAACTACTCCTTTCCAAAGAAAGTTTTCCACACTACCCTTTTCTGGGGAAGATTTCAAATAATTTTATTTCCAAGGGATGTTTACAAACTATATCCTTTTCATAAGAAGATTTCAAACCACTCATTTCCAGAGTATGTTTTCAACTATACCCCTTTCCTAGGATTTCAAACCTACTTCTTTTCAAAGGATGTTTTCAACTCTACCCTTTGCCCTTTCAGATTTCAAACCAACTTCTTTCCAAAGGATATTTTCAACTCTATTCTTTTCCTGGAAAGATTTCAAACGTACTCCTTTTCAAGGGATGTTTTAGAATTCATCCTTTTTCGGGAAAGATTTCAAATCCACTCATTCCTAAGGGATGTTTTTGACTCTACCTCTTTCCTGGGAAGATTACAAAACAAGCTCATTTCCAAGGGAGGTTTTCAAATCTACCACTTTACTGGGAAGATTTCAAAACACATTTTTTTTTCAAAGGGATCTTTTCAACTTTGCCCTTTTCCAGGGAATATTTAAAAAATACCCTTTTCTTAGAGAAGTTT
>NC_090744.1:96269382-96383752 GCF_036898095.1 Palaemon carinicauda
GTTTAGGTCCATGCCAGAAGGCGCTGGAGAGAGGTCGACGCGAGAGGCACTGTGCGAGGGCAATAACTCTTCAGAAGGCCAACCACAGTCGTAATTGTAAAAGGACTGCGACAGTGGCACGGCAGAAGGAGGAGGAGGAGGAGAAGAGGGGAAAGGAGGAGGAGAGGGAGAAGGAGGAGGAGGAGAAGGAGAAGGAGAAGGAGGAGTAGGAGAAGGAGGAGTAGGAGGGGCGGGGATATTGGAACAGAGCATTGGGGGAGGCCACTGACCTGCGCAGTGAAAGTTCTTGATAATGCTGTACTACGGCGGGCTTACGCTCTCCCCCAATTCTTCTTCCTCTCCCCAGCACCCCCTACTATAAGTTGTACTTCTACAACTCCCTTTTTTATACTATTTTAAATGGTCAGTGTTGAATAAAAGCCCTTTAAAATTCCTGACCTAATGTACTAGAACGGATAAGAAAAAAGAAGAAAAAGAAAACAGATTACGATGTTCGGTGGACCCCACAACTTGCGACACGGTTTGGCCGAAGGACGTTTTCGTCACTTTCATTGGAGGTTAGTGTCCTCCCCGAATTAGCAGTCCTCTTCTACTTCACATGAGTATTTTAGTCCTAATCCTTTCATGTTAATTTCACTTACGTTTTATCCGAGTCTTCATTGACTCTGAACACTGGTGTATCCAAGGCCTTGGGTGTATCTTATTCACACCAAAGAACTCAAAGAGAGATTCATCAGTATGACCTTCATCGACATTTTCAAGCATCATTCCTGTTTCTTAGAATAATGCTTTTATGCTTTACAAAAGATGAATTCGACCTCCTTAAACCATGAAATATTTCCTTATAATTAAATTGATATGTAGGTTAATCGTGGTGGCATCACTCGACTTCTAAAACTGCTGGCAAATGGCAGTGAGTTCTCAGGTTACAAAGGTGTGGCATTTCATATTCATTAGCTGACTGACAACATGCTAAAATTTTTCTCGCTCTTGCTTCATTTTATTGCCTTGTGTTGCAATTTAGTTGCTTCAGTTGTGATATTTAGATTGTAGGATAAATCAAGGGATGAAAATACTATACCAATTGCACTACAACATCTGTCTGGAATTTAGTATATATACACAAACACAAACACACACACACATATATATATATATACACATATATATATATATATATATATATATATATATATATATATATATATATATATATATTATATATATGTATATATATATATATATATATATATCTTATCACACTCTGGGTGGAGAAGGAGTAGTCATACCCTGATGAGAGGGGGTATCCCAAGAGGTAAACTCGGAAACCACACTCATACAAATTGCCGAGCAAGACGTCATTTCGATGACTCGGGTACACCAGTATATATATATATATATATATAATATATATATATATATATATATATATATATATGTATATATATATATATATATATATATATATATATATATATATATATATATATATATGAATGTGCATATGTAAATATCTAGATTTATCTAAAGACAAACTGTATACCTATATACAGTACATATATAATGTACCTATATGTATGTATGTATGTATGTATGTGTGTATCTATCTATCTATCTATCTAGCTATCTATCTATCTATCTATATATATATATATATATATATATATATATATATATATATATATATATATATATATATAATATCATCATCATCATCATCTCCAACTACGCCTATTGACGCAAAGGGCCTCGGTTAGATTTCGCCAGTCGTCTCTATCTTGAGCTTTTAATTCAAAACTTCTCCACTCATCATATACTTCGCGCTTCATAGTCCTCATCCATGTAAGTCTGGGTCTTCCAACTCTTCTAGTGCCTTGTGGAGCCTAGCCGAACGTTTAGTGAACTTAAGCATGCCCAAACCATCTCCATCTATCCCTCATCAGGATCTCATCCACATATGGCACTCGAGTAATGTTATAATTATTATTTCTAATCCTGGCCTGCCATTTAACAGTATATATATATATATATATATATATATAGTATATATATATATATATATATATATATATATAATATATATATATATATAAGAGAGAGAGAGAGAGAGAGAGAGAGAGAGAGAGAGAGAGAGAGAGAGAGAGAGAGAGAGAGAGACTCTTTTGAGTGTTGCCAGATCAAAAGACTGCCGTAAAGTTAAAAATACAGAAAGAGGTGAATGTTCCTTTTACAAGAACAAGCTTTCTTTATTCTCCAATTGGAAAAAAAAATAAATGTAACTGCTTGCAACTGCTTGAGGCTCCGCTCTTGGACTGCTTTTATGATCAAAATTATTTTTAGATATTGCCTGAGATAAATCGAGAAGCATTTCAAAAGCGAGTTTCTGTTTTTCTTTAAAAGCTGAGGAAGTTTGGAAACATTTAAGGTGATTATGTGTTTTTCTGTACTAGTAAATATCTGGGTTTATAAATAATTTCTGTTCTAGTTGTAGTTTTATTGAGACTGGTATTAATCCTGACTTTTTTCTAATATCATGGTTAAATTTAAAGACCGAAAACTATTTTTTATCTCACCGTGATGAGAATTAGTTTCTTAGTTAAATTGAGAGTGAATATCATTCCCCTACTTTGGTTAATTCAAAAACTAACTTTTTTT
This sequence comes from Palaemon carinicauda, assembly GCF_036898095.1. NCBI lineage: Eukaryota > Metazoa > Arthropoda > Malacostraca > Decapoda > Palaemonidae > Palaemon > Palaemon carinicauda. The sequence continues at coordinate 96,272,038 of NC_090744.1, forward strand.
TCATTGTGATCATAAATGGTTTCTTAATTAAACTGAGAATGGTTATTATTCCCTTACTTTTACCTTGACATAATTTACAAGGTTACATGTCTTTTTATCCTCGGATATCGGAACTATGTTAAAGGTTTATCAATCTCGTTCTTCTCTTTTACTTTTTATGATTTTATAAAGGAAATAAATTTATTTTGGTTTATTAAAGCTAAGGATAAGTCGTTTTTTTTGGCACTGTCGTTCAATTAGTTCATTATGCATGTTGCACAAGATTTTTCATAATTCTGACCATCCTTTACATTCAGATCTTCCTGGACAGTTCCATCCTGTTCGTAATACTAGGCAGGCATTTAATTCTAATAGTCAGGCCTTCTCCATCATGAAGCTCAATACTACACAATATTCTAGAAGTTTTATTCCAGCTGTGACCAAGTTGTGGAATGATCTTCCTAATCGGGTAGTAGAATAAGTAGAACTTCAAAAGTTCAAAGTTGCAGCAAATGTTTTTATGTTGAACAGTCTAACATGTCTTTTTTATATTTTATATATAACATATCTGTTTTGATGTTACTGTTTTTAGAATAATTCATTGTTAATTTTTTTCTCATTGCTTATCTATTTCCTTATTTCCCTTACTTACGTAAGGCTATTTTTCCTTGTTGGAGCCCTTGGGCTTATATCATATTGCTTTTCCAACTAGGGTTGTAGCTTGGCTAGTAATAATAATAATAATAATAATAATAATGATAATAATGATAATAATAATAATAATAATAATAATAATAATAATAATATTGATAATAATAATAATAATTGTTTATGCAATTGCATAATGTAATGCTGGTGTTGAATAGTAATATATATTTGTTAAAACATACATAATTCAAATCTTAATATTATTTCATCTTCACATATTCGTATATATATATATATATATATATATATATATATATATATATATATATATATATATATATATACATATATATATATATATATATATATATATATATATATATTATATATATATATATATATATAACAATTTCTGAGTGGGTATACCTTAACTAAGTGAAACGAAGTTGGTTAGCAGTGAGCGATCAGACTAAAGTCTTCCACCATCACCAATCCACATTAGCCACATCCCAGACATGAATAAGGACATGTTTGAGGCCTTTGTCCTGCAGTGGGCTAGGAACGGCTGCATATGTTGTTGTATTCTAGACAGGCAATTCTTCAGAAACTTCAAAATTTTGGACTATATTTATTTCGATCAACCAACTCATATTAATAATTAATAATATGATAAATCAATAAAATTCAATTTAGGAAGCAAGTATCATAACAATTACATTAAGATAAGATGAATTATGACACTGAAATATAATAAAATGACTTGCATGAGACAAAAGCAAAAATCAACACAAGCATGTCTCTTACTAAGGTGAAATCCAAGGCTTAAAATTCCATATGGAAGAACTAAATGTTCTTCAATTGTTTTTTCGTCTTGAAGATTTTTGTTTAATGTAAGTGTTTGGAACGTCATGTTCATTAAGGAGAACTCATAGAGCTGACGATGTATGAGCTAAGTAATCACTGGAGCTTATGAATCTTACCATTTTTTTTATTTATCTATTAATTTCTTTTATTTATTTTTTTTTTTTCTTTTTGCCTTATAGATAACGATGCCTTACCGCGAGCGGTTGCAGGCGGTGTCTACTGCTATTCCTCCACGCCGTAATGCAGTAATTTGGGTGAGTTATTATTATTATTAGTAGTAGTAGTAGCAGTATTATTATTATTATTATTATTATTATTATTATTATTATTATTATTATTACATACACATAAATTTTTTTTTTAAAGTTTTGGACGGTCCAACGTCAGATTGTTTACAGGAGATTAAAAGATTAAGTAACAAAGAAAGTTACTTATTATGTAAATAAGCAGAGGTAGTTGAGTGATTTAGACTTGGTGATAGTTGTTTAGATAAAATGTGACTCGAGGGAAGGTAGAGAATATATATTAGAGGATTTTGGATTAAAACTTTGAATATAGAATAATTAATAAGTTGTTTTCATACAGAAGCGGGATTAAGGATGGAGGAAAATTAATCTTTATTCAATGTACATTTCAAATTTTTATATGTTTATAAATCTAGGATTTTACTGTACTTATTAAGTTGTTTCTTTGTGTTGTTTCTTTACGCTTTTCTGTTATGTGAAATCTTTTATTCTGTTTCAGGTTACTTCTATGTTTTTGTTTTGATTACAGTATCTGTAATTTTTGTCTTGGTACTATTATAAAACATCTCATTTACTTTGGTTTGATTACAGTATCTGTAATTTTGTCTTAGTACTAAGATAAAGCATCTCATTCACTTTGATTTGATTACAGTATCTGTAATTTTTGTCTTGGTACTATTATAAAACATCTCATTTACTTTGGTTTGATTACAGTATCTGTAATTTTTGTCTTAGTAATATTATAAAACATCTCATTTACTTTGGTTTGATTACAGTATCTGTAATTTTTGTCTTAGTAATATTATAAAACATCTCATTTACTTTGGTTTGATTACAGTATCTGTAATTTTGTCTTAGTACTAAGATAAAACATCTCATTCACTTTGATTTGATTACAGTATCTGTAATTTTTGTCTTGGTACTATTATAAAGCATCTCATTTACTTTGGTTTTGATTACAGTATCTGTGATTTTTGTCTTAGTAATATTATAAAACATCTCATTTACTTTGGTTTGATTACAGTATGTGTAATTTTGTCTTAGTACTATTATAAAACATCTCATTTACTTTGCTTTGATTACAGTATCTGTAATTTTGTCTTAGTACTATTATAAAACATCTCATTTACTTTGGTTTGATTACAGTATCTGTAATTTTTGTCTTAGTATTATTATAAAACATTTCATTTTAATGCATTTCTTATGATTTTTGTCTCATAATTAGTATATTTTTTTTTTCTGAGATAACAGAATAGTGTCTATCATATCGTGTTAATGTGATGGGAAAGATGGTTTCCCGAAAGATTGGTTGATCGAAATAGATATATGTTCAAAATATTGTTTTTGCATTCAATTGCCCTTTCCAGTAAATCTGAAGCTTTCGAAAAGTGAAGATATAATTATATATATATGTATATATATATATATATATATATATATATATATATATATATATATATATATATATATATATATATATATATATATATTATTATTATTATTATTATTATTACTACTATCCAAGCTACAACCCTAGTTGGAAAAGCAAGATGCTATAAGCCCAGGGGCCCCAATAGGAAAAAATAGCCCAGTGAGGAAAGGAAATAAGGAAATAAATAAATGAAGAGAACAATTAACAATAAATTATTCTAAAAAAGGCAACAACGTCAAAACAGATATGTCATATATAAACTATTACCAACGTCAAAAACAAATATGTCATATATAAACTATAAAAAGACTCATGTCCGCCTGGTCAACAAAAAAGCAGTTGCCTCTTCGTGGCCAACTGGCCCTGAAGAAGTATGACAATACGAAAGCGCTTGGTCCAAATTTCGTTTTTCTGATCCTTCCTCCACCTTAATGACAAGTACATACATCACTTGCTTCAGCGATAGATCGCCAATATGTGCATATATATATATATATATATATATATATATATATATATATATATATATATATATATATATATATATATATATATATATATGTATATATATACTGTATATACACACATGTGCAAAAGAGCCACAAAGAAAAGGATGATAGGAAATATAAGATTGACTAGTATCGTGATACTTCTTCAGAGGAAGTATCACGACTTAATCTTATATTTCATATTTTCATTTCCCCTTTTGGCTCTTTTACATCTGACCATCACGTTTCTCTGTGATTTTAAGTTATATATATATATATATATATATATATATATATATATATATATATATATATATATATATATATATATATATATATATGTATATATATATATATATATATATATGTGTGTGTGTGTGTGTGTGTGTGTGTGTTTGTGTTTGCGGGTATGCGTGTTTGTGTACCCTTAACATTGCTAATTCAACTATGACTTAAGTGTTAAAAATTTCAAGCATTAAACACACATGTTAATTTCCCCCCCCCCCACCTCTCTCTCTCTCCCTCTCTCTCTCTCTCTCTCTCTCTCTCTCTCTCTCTCTCTCTCTCTCTCTCTCTCTCTCTCTCTCTCTCTTCACATGCGAACTGTAAAGGATAATATAATACTACAATTCATCTCATACTTATAAGGGAACGACACGTGTCTCTTTGGATGAGATTTAATTTTGTGAAATTGGTTCCATACGGTTCATCGCCGGTTCCAGGGAGACCAATTAGGTCTGAGGTGTAACTGAGGAATAACTTGCAGCTATAAAGATGCTTTAGTAATGCCTTCCAGTACCTCAACTCGTGGCACTACTCGGAAGGATGCTACTGAAAGTCAGAGAAAAATTGTAAACCTGTATGTAATTTATGAATCAGTTATGTAAGTGCCCATGTATGTTATTTTTGGATAAGCTAATATTGTTAGATGTTATATATCAACACTAATTTTTACAAAAAAAAAAAAAAAATTGATTTCTTGTATCTGGGCACTAGAAGAGTTGGAAGCCCCCGGCCTACATGGCTGAGGACTATGAAGCGTGAAGTAAGAGATGATGAATGGAGAAGTATTGGTTTAAAAGCTCAAGATAGAGACGAGTGGCGAAATCTAACTGATACCCTTTGCGTCAATAGGCGTAGGAGGAGATGATGATGATGATGATGAAATATTGGCTCAATGTTCAACGTTAATATGCTTTAACCAAGTTTTGAAATGATAAAGAAATTCTACGGACAAGAGCCTTTCTATACTGTTAAGAACTATTCTAAGTTATTCATAACTAGAAAAGTTAGACGATATGAACAAAGATCATCAATCTATAGGCTAATATAGATGTAACAGTTCATGCAATTTTGCTTGAAGGAAGTACATAGGCCAAACAACCAAGCTAAATTACAGTCAAGAAAACTCTTGCGATCTTCCCTTTAAAAACCGTCTCTGACTGTTCGCCGTTTTAATAGTTAACTTGTTTTCAGAGAAATAATTGTTTCTTGACAGATGTGTCTTGATTTTCTTTGCATCAGCTTACTTCTTTGACTCATTTATAGGTAGTAGTTTGGCCAAGGCACCAGCCACCCGTTGAGATACTACCGCTAGAGAGTTTGGGGTCTTTTGACCGGCCAGACAGTACTACATTGAATCCTTCTCTCTGGTTACGGTTCATTTCCCTTTGCCTACACACACACTGAATAGTCTGGCCTATTCTTTACATATTCTCCTCTGTCATCATACACCTGACAACACAGATTACCAAACAATTCTTCTTCATTCAAGGGGCTACTGTACTGTAATTGTTCAGTGGCCACTTTCCTCTTTCTAAGGGTAGAAGAGACTCTTTAGCTATGGCAAGCAGCTCTTCTAGGAGAAGGACACTCCAAAATCAAACCATTGTTCTCTAGTCTTGGGTAGTGCCATAAAATATGTACCATGGTCATCCACTGCTAGGGTTAGAGTTCTCTTGCTTGAGGGTACACTCGAGCACACTCTCCTATCTTATTTATCTTCCTCTTTCTTTTGTTAAAGTTTTTGTAGTTTATATAGGAGATATTCATTTTAATGTTACTCTTCTTAAAATATTTTATTTTTCCTTATTTCCGTTCCTCACTGGGCTATTTTCCCTGTTGGAGCCCTTGGGCTTATAGCATCCTGCTTTTTCAACTAGGGTTGTAGCTTAGCAAGTAATGATAATAATAATAATTCATTGATAGTCCAGTTTATTATTATTATTATTATTATTATTAATAGCTGAGTTACAACCCTAGTTGGAAAAGCAGTATGTTATAAGCTCAAGGGCTCCAACATGAAAAATAACCCAGTGAAGAAAAGAAATAAGGAAACATAGAATAGTGTGCTTGAGATGTACCTTCAAGCAAGAGAACTCTACCCCAAGACAACGTAAGACCATGGTACAGAAGCTGTGGCACTATGTAACAACTTGGCTCTATCAAAATACATTTGCCTTTAAACGTATTTATTCTTCCGACAATATGCAGTGCATATTACATTTCTTTTGTGTGTCTGGTAAATGTTTCGATTTTCCTTTTTTTCCGCATCGGTACATAATTCAAAACTAGTATTAAATATCAATTATTACTTTATTAATTATCCAAAGAATCTCGAGTATAGTTGGCATTACCATGTCCTTTGGAGATTTACTTAAAGATTTAAAGGCCATTCATGAATGGCAGAGGCAAGGGACAGTGACATTGCCCTATCAAGCAGGACAATGCCGTAGAGACTGACCATAAAGGCATATGATCAGCGCCTAAACCCCCTCTCCACCCAAGCTAGGACCAACGGGGGCCAGACAATGGCTGCTGAAGACTCAGCAGATAGACCCATTGAGTCCCCCAAACCCTCTATCCTATCTCACAAGGATGGTGAGGTTGCAACGACCAAAGAAACTAACGAGTTTGAGCGGGACTTAAACCCCAGTCTGGCATTCACCAGTCAGGGACGTTACCACGTCGGCCACCACAACTCGTTATGATTTTGTCATGTTAATCAGGAGAAAATTTGGGAGATCAATATTTTAGATTTTTTTTTTACTGTGTTTGCGTCTATCATAATTAAAGGTAATTTTATAAATTTCATATTCAGTTGTTCATCATTTAGTACTTATGTATTTCTCCTATTTTGTTATTTGTTAATTATTAGCACGAACGGTAGGCGACGTAGAAATGACACACAATTCTTATATTAAATTTCAGGCGGTTTTATTATATCTTGGTAAACACAGTCCTCTCTCTCTCTCTCTCTCTCTCTCTCTCTCTCTCTCTCTCTCTCTCTCTCTCTCTCTCTCTCTCTCTCTCTCCATACATACATACATACATACATATATATATATATATATATATATATATATATATATATATATATATATATATATATATATATATATATATATATATATATATAAGGGAAAATACTACAACCATACCGAAACTTGTGGACGCTTCTTCTCTATGTAAACAGGCGATCGACCGGTAGGGTAGTGACCGGCCACCGCGGTTCTGGAAACATCCGACACGGTCAATGCACAGTATGCACGTAGATCGTCAACATTATTAATTGCTATATTTCACTTGCTTAGGGTAGTATATATACAATTGTTCATTTTACTTTATTTCTAGAAGACGTCTCTATGCTGATATTAAAATGTCTTTTCTACTCGTACATTTGTCTGTTTCCTTTGTCTTAAAAGAAAGAATAAATTTCATATCGCCATGTATCCGTACACCTATTACGATAAAAGGCATCTGTAGGCCTAGTTTTTTCATTATTTTTATATATCTTTGATACCATTGCTTGAGGTTCCCGATAGATTTGATAATAATATCGATGATAATTATTTTTTGCATGACTGTGTATTTAAATGGGTTTGTTCTCCTACCAACTGAACGTCCAAAGTGCATCTCTTAATTTCACATTTATTTCTCCATACGCAGCTGTATCTCTTATGACAAAGGATAAACTGTATCGAATTTGATTTACAATTGTGTTACTGACAATTTCTCTGAACACTCCATTCTGTTTTATTTTTCATAATATATAATTCATGGTATTCATCATAATCTTCTTCGATGTTTTGGTATTATGATCACAATAATCTAAGACCTCTTTTCTAATAACTTATATATTTTTTGTTTCACCACGATTGTATTATTTTTGCAGCTTATAAATTTGTCATATACATTGGTAATAACTTTCTTCAGCATAACGTATATCAGATAACCGAGTTTTTTTTCTTTCTTTTTTTTGAATTAATAAGCAAATTATGAATGGAAATCCTATATGTTTTAGTCACCCATGAAGATTTTCTATAACTGTTTGAGAGAAAATTGTTTTTGATGGTAAACTTATCTGTATCACTTATTCCGTTGCTTCCTTTAGGGTTGAGAACAACGTGCTCTTATATATCATTCATTATTAATTCGTGTGATGAGAATACTTCTAATTTTGTTGTACTCTTTTGATAATTATGGTAATGTTAAACGATTAACCCATTAACTGACAAAGAAAAACTGCATATCTTGAATATATTTTCTAAAACCGAAGTTCCCCTTTTCAGTATCTGACTTGAGCCATCTTATTATTAAGTTTAACATCATCTAAAATTATATACTTGTGTGCACAATATTACAATTTCAAGCAGTAAATTAAGCACAAGTGTTCCCAGGATATCAGTCAGTGTTTATAGGGGACATGGCTTGGCAAAATTAAATTGACAGAATGTGATTGAATTCATCGTCACACAAGATTATAATTCCTAATGAATGGGTATTATTATTTATCATAAAGTAGATTGGCCAAGGTACCAGCCAGCTGTTGAGATACTACTGCTATAGAGTTATTGGGTCGTTTGCCTGGCAAGATAGTACTACATTGAATCCCTAGATTCTGGTTACGGCTCATTTTTTCAATTGCCTATACATATACCGAATAGTCTAGCCTATTCTTTACATATTCTCCTCTGTCCTCATACACCAGATAACACTGAGATTACCAAACAATTCTTCTTCGCTTAAGGGGTTAACTATTGCACTGTAGTTGCCCAATGGCTACTTTCCTCTTGGCAAGGGTAGAAGAGACTCTTTAGCTAGGGTAAGCAGCCCTTCTAGGAGAAGGACACTCCAAAATCAAACCATTGTTCTCTAGTCTTGGGTAGTGCCATAGCTTCTGTTCCATGGTCTTCCACTGTGTTGGGTTAGAGGTCTCTTGCTTGAGGGTACACTCGGGCACACTTTGCTATCTTTTTTCTTGTTTCCTCTCCTCACTGGACCATTTTCCCTATTGGAGCCCTTTGGGCATATAGTATTATGCTTTTCCAGTTAGGCATGTAGCTTATATAATAATAATAATAATAATAGTAATAATAATAAAAATAATAATAATAATAATAATGATAATAATAAAGATAATAATAATAATCTTTTTCTTCGAACCGTAATTTTCATAATAAATGCTGTGATGGACAAAAACTTTGCATCCTGGCACTATTTATTTATTAAAAAAAAAAACGGAAAATGCATATATGAAACAAACAGACGCATCTCAAATTACATCAACTAAGGCATGTTAACTCACACCAATATTCTTTATCATACCAACATAATTGTGTCTCTTTTATCAAAATTAGAGATTGGGAGAGTAATAAGCTCTTCTTGGAGGATACTCCGAAATCAAACCATTGTTCTCTATTCTTGTGTAGTGCCATAGCCTCTGAATCATGCATAGTCTACCACTGTCTTGGGTTAAACTTCTCTTGCTTGATGGTACACTCGGGCACACTAATCTATTTTTATTGCTCTTCCTCTTTGTTTTTTTAATTCTTTTTTAATTTACTTATGAAAGATACATATCAATGTTGTTATTGTTCTTAAGATATTGTACTTTAATTGTTCATTACTTCTTGTGTAGTTTATTTATTTCCTTATATACTTTCCCCTCTGGGCTATATTTCTCTGTTGGAGCCCTTGGGCTTATAGCATCCTGCTTTTCCAACTATGATTGTAGCTAATAATGATGATGATGATAATAATAATAATAATAATAATAATAATAATAATAATAATAATAATAATAATAATAATAATAATAATAAATTGACACACCCACATTCATTAATATTAACGACTTTGTAGAAGAAGAAGAGTCGTTCAATCTTGTTAGATGTAAACAAAGTGCGCAAACTCCAGAAAATTTCTGTTAAGTTTCGATACGTCTCGATACCGAGATTTACCGAGATCTTTTGAAATGTCTGTCCATCTTCGAAAGGATCTTAAAAAGATGTCTACTGTACTCCCATAGGCTTGGTTTTGTTTTTAGACTACAAAATTAGAAGATTACATAATAAAGAAGGCTTCCTTATTGTAGTGAGTGTTAGTAAAGAACAAAGTAACCGAATTTGGCCAAAACATTTTATTCTCATCTTATATATGTAGAGAGAAGCTTCTGCTATTTTATATTCACTATCTATATCTTATTTTGAATATATGCTTTGATAATTTTATGTATTTTTTACTTTCTTTAGACAATCAGACGTAATATATTGCAAAGTGTCATTCCGGAAAATCTCGTTGAATTGCGATATGATGACCGACCAGGATTCTTGAACGGACCGACTGGCGGGAATTAAATACGTTAACGATTCATTTAAGGGGTGAGTAATTCATTGTTTATTAATGCTCTTAATGATTCCACTATTCATTGTAGGCAAGATGTGTGACGTTTATTGACTCATTATAATCCAGATTTTGTTGTGTCTGCAACTTTGATGCTTAAAAGATGCTGTTGGATTTGACAGTAGCTTTGTGTTTACCTGTCTTAGTTCAGGCCGATGGGGGTATCTGTATAACCAGTTAAATCATAATTAATCCTAGTCGTGTTCAAGGAAAGTCTTATGTGATGTGGTCTAACAAAATATGTTGAAATTGTAGCTGGGTATATTGTATTAAGCCTACCATATTGATTAAAGCCCCTCTTTGGCCTACGCTAAGCCTTTAGTAATGGGGTATACAGCAAGAGGAAGGCCATTGGTATTTTCACTTAATTTACGTGTATCATGTGGTTGCCTTAGCCTACTTGTGTCTTGGGGTTGAATGTAGTTCGTTGGGACAGTGTAAGCTAAGAATATAGTAATCTAAGAGGGGGTCATAGGTGGGTACACACACCCCGGTAGGTAAGTAGGTAAAGATAAGTCTCCTAGTTTAGGTTAGCTGGGGAACCTTTGGTTAAGTGATGTCCTTGTGTCTGTTTCCCTTTTAAAATGTGTTTTCCTGCTGACCCAAACGAATCAAAAAGACACTATGTTTTGTTAATTTTCACCTATGTGCTGTTAATACAAGTAGTAAACATCACAGCTTTGTGATCATACCCTTGTAAGGACAGTGAGACAAGCGTCACCAAGATCAACTGATACTTTATTCAAACGTGCATGGGAGTATATTACAAGGTGCAGACGGAAAGGTAGGATGGCGCTGGCGCCAAATCAGAATGAAGTGCCCGCCAAAATATATGTGTTTTCTTACACTTACAAATATACGAATTATGAGTTAACAGAAACATGTAATGAAATGATACATATGTCAAAATGTAGCTCTGATAGAGCGGAATACATATACATGGGAAACCACGGTGTGGCGAAAGGAGAATTCAAATTAATGAGCAGTTTGTTGATTTTCTGGACGACGAAGGGAGCGGTGTCCTTACAAGTACTCCCCCCCCAAGACATCGGGCGGCGTAGAGGGCTGATGAACAATCTTCGTATCTTTTCGGGCGTCGGAGGGTTCCTCTTGTTTTTGAACGGAGGGGTGTGCTGGCGGTCGGCGTAAGGATCTCTTCCTCTTGTCGTCGTTTGATGATTTTTCTTTCGTTGGGCGCCTTGTTTTGAGGTGGAACTCTAGATCTGCCAGGTCCGGCGGAGGCGGTGTCGCTTCCTTCGAGAAATGCTGGTTTCACGCGGTCTATTGAGACCCAGTCCTCTTGGCCATGGACGTCGAGAAGGAAGGCTTTCGTTGTCTTCTTAATTACCCGGTAGGGGCCTCGATAAGGTCTAGTTAGTGGTTGTTGATGAGCGTCGACGCGGACGAAAACGTACCCGCAGTCATCCAGGTTTTTTGGCTTGAAGTGCTTGGTTCTGTCCTGGTAAGTTTTGAGACATGGCCTGAACTTCCTGGCGATGTCCCTTAGGTGATCCAGCTGCGTGTCGTCGGTTGATGAGGGAAAGCATTCGCCAGGAACTGCGGGCGCCTCCCCGTAAACCTTTTCGGTGGGCGAAGGTTCGCCGTCTGCGCGAGGGGCGGTGCGAAGGCCGAGGAGTACCCAAGGAAGTCGTGATTTCCTCTCATCAGGGACACCTTGAGGGCGCGGTGAGTTCTTTCGACAATGCCGTTTGCCGCGGGGTTGTATGCCGTGGTGCTGTGGAGCGTCGTCCCCATCAGGTTTGCCAAAGCGAGCCATATTTCTGAGAAGAAAGCGGGGCCTCTGTCTGTCGTGATGTCGTCAGGAACGCCAAACCTGCTCACCCAGCTTGACAGGAGGGCTTCGGCGCATGCTTGAGTCGTAGCTTCGGTCATCGGCGATGCCTCCAACCACCTTGTGGAGCGATCGATGATCGTAAGCAGATAGCGAGCAGATCCAGAAGGGGGCAATGGTCCCACGACGTCGATGTGTATGTGACCGAAACGTCTTTTTGGCTGGGGGAAATCGCCTACCCCCGATTCGGTGTGACGGCTGACTTTGCTTGACTGGCAGTTGATGCATGACTTCGCCCATTCCCGGGCGTCCTTTTTTATCCCTGGCCAGACGAACTTCTCAGACAGAAGGCAAGCGGTGGTGCGTCCTGAGGGGTGTGAAAGTCCATGGATGATATCGAATATTTTCCTTCTGCAGGAGGCTGGTATCCAGGGACGTGGGCGGCCGGTGCTGGTGTCGCAAAGAATAGTTACTCCTGCTGGTCCGAGGGGAATCGCACTTATCTTGAGCGCGGATGGCCCCGTCAGGTGATCCTGTGCTTCTTGGTCGGTGCGTTGCGAGATTGGCGTAGTCGATTCCCAGGTGGATTGCGTCAATTTCAATCCTTGAAAGGGCGTCCGCGACTAGATTTTCTTTCCTGGGACGTAATGTATGGTGCACCCGAATTCGGCGATTGTTGCGAGATGACGTTGTTGTCGGGAGGACCATGCTTCAGTCGATTTCGTAAAAGCGTGTACGAGGGGTTGATGATCCGTCGCGATTGTGAAGGGAGTGCCCTCCAAGATGTGCCTGAAGTGGCGGACGGCGAGGAGTTCCCTATCGAAGGTGCTGTATCTTGTTTCGGCGGGTTTCAATTTCTTGCTGAAGAATGCCAGCGGTCGAGGAGACCCATCGACGAGTTGCTCCAGCACAGCCCCACAGGCGACGTTGCTGGCGTCGGTCGTTAGTCGCAGGGGCGCGTTGTCGTTGAAATGAGCCAGAGTGGTGGCATTTGCGAGGGCATCCTTCGTCTGGGCGAATGCCTGTTGCTGGGGCAAACCCCACTCGAGTTTTTTCGCTTTTCCTTTCAGGACGTCGAGGGGTGACAGGGTTTGTGCGATGTTGGGGATGAAGCGCCTGTAGTAATTGACCATCCCCAGGAACTCCTGAAGTTGGCGGATGGTCGTAGGTATCGGGAACTTTCTGATGGCGTCGACCTTCGTTGTCATGGGTTTTACCCCGCACGAGGATACGCGGTGACCAAGGAAATCCACTCCTTCCGCACCGAATGTGCATTTGTCGAAACGTACGACCAGGCCGTTCTCCTGTAGGCGTTTGAGGACGGTGCGGACGTGCCTCCGGTGTTCCTCCTTGGTTTTCGAGAATATCAGGATGTCGTCGACGTAGCAGACGCAGAAAGGTAGGTCACCCAGAATGCTATCCATTAGTCGTTGGAAGGTCGCCCCGGCGTTGCGTAGACCGAAGGTTGAGTATGCGAAGGTGTAGGATCCAAACGGCGTTACAATGGCAGTTTTCGGGATGTCTTCCGGAAATACGGGGACCTGGAAGTAAGACTTGAGGAGGTCCATCTTGGTAAAATACTTCGCGCCGTGCAACGTGTTCGTTAGGTCCTGCATGTTGGGCAGCGGGTAGTGATCGGGCGTTGTGATGAGGTTGAGGCGCCTGTAGTCGCCGCAAGGTCTCCAGGACCCGTCCGGCTTTTTTACCATGTGTAGGGGCTCGATGCTTTCTTACAGATACCCATGCGTTCCATGTCCTCAAAGGCGCGTTTGGCATCCTTCAGTATCTGGGGCGGTAGGCGGCGGAATTTGGCGTGAGTAGGAGGTCCTGTCGTTGTGATGTGGTGGTAGATCCCGTGCTTGGACGGGGAACCTGGCGAGTGTCGGAGCTCGGGCTTGAAAACCTCGGGAAATTCTTGTAGGAGGTCGGCATAGGGGTGCGTTGTTACGGCGGATGCGGACATTGTTGCAGGGCCGTACTCTAGGGCGCGGGACTGGCAGGTTCCCGTGTCGATGAGACGTTTGTTAGCGACATCGACGAGGAGTCCGTGGTGGGCGAGGAAATCCGCACCGAGGAGGGGGCGATTGACGTCGGCAATGGCGAAGGGCCAAGAATACGAATGGCCCATGATAGATATCTTGAGGGTCCTAATCCCATAGCACCGTATGGGAGATCCGTTGGCGGCGATGAGTGAGGGAGCGTTTTTGTCGGGACCACGGTCTAGGTCGGACTTGGAAGGTGGGAACGTTGACTGCGTTGCACCGGTGTCTACCATGAGTCTACGGTTGGAAATGGTATCGAGGATATAGAAACCATTCTTGTTTTGGTTACCTGCGGCTGCGATGGTGGCAGGTGGATGCTTCTGGCGTCGTCTTCTAGGGAAACTGCATGGTGCTCTACATTTCTTGGCGTCGCTGCCGAACTGTTGGTGGTAGAAGCACCATGCTGGGTTAGTCCTAGGGTTCGGTCGTGTTGGTTGCCGCGGTTTCTTTCTTGATAGAACGTTGATCTCGTCGTCCTCAAGGGCCGTTGCCGAGGAGTCTATGGAAGAGCAGCTGCTGAAGGAGGAGAACGAAGGCGGTGTTGACGATGATGCTCCGAGGCGAGATGCTTTGGAGGCCTCGTGGAGCTTCTGAGCCTTCGACAGGAGTTCGTTCATCGGGAGCGTGTCGGCGTCTGTCAATCGGGCCCTTACGTCCTGTGGTAGGCGTCGAAGAAAGATCTCGCGAGATAAGCTAATCTCACGTCGTCGGCCGTTGCTGTCAGTTTCGGGGAGCAAAAGCAGGCCGGTTAACTCGTCCCACGCCTCGACAGGAGAGGTGTCACCTATGGGCTTGCCGGCGAGGTCCAGGACTTTCTGTGCCCTTGCTGAGACGGAGAGGGAGTAGATACCAATGAGTTTCGTTCTCAGGTCGTCGTATGAAACTTGGCCGGCCTGGGCGTCGAGCCATGGGGAAATCTTGTCGAATACCTCTTCAGGTATGGAGGTGAGAACGATGTCAGCCTTGGCGCAGGAGTCGCTGAGTCTAGCGACACGGAAGAGTACGTCTGCTCTCAGGAACCAGGAAGCGGTGTTGTGTTGAGAAAAGGGCGGCAGTTTGACTTTGGGCGTGGAGGCGAGGCCGTTGGGTGCGATAGGCGTGTTGCTTCCTGCATCGTGGCCAGACGACGAGTCGGCGAAGAGGTGAGAAGTTGATATGTCGGTTAAGCTCATCCTACTGCCTTACATGCACCGAAGTGTGGGAGAACCAAAGGCAGGCTCATGCCTAAGGTAACGGAGTATAGAGAAGGTAACACGGCCGTAATAAGTCCGTTAATGGCAAAGCCAAAACCGCTGATGCTACTTTCAACTCCGGGGTCACCAGTTGTAAGGACAGTGAGACAAGCGTCACCAAGATCAACTGATACTTTATTCAAACGTGCATGGGAGTATATTACAAGGTGCGGACGGAAAGGTAAGATGGCGCTGGCGCCAAATCAGAATGAAGTGCCCGCCAAAATATATGTGTTTTCTTACACTTACAAATATACGAATTATGAGTTAACAGAAACATGTAATGAAATAATACATATGTCAAAATGTAGCTCTGATAGAGCGGAATACATATACATGGGAAACCACGGTGTGGCGAAAGGAGAATTCAAATAAATGAGCAGTTTGTTGATTTTCTGGACGACGAAGGGAGCGATGTCCTTACACCCTAACTAGGATGCTGTGTTTGACCTCATTCAATAACCTTAGGGTATCTGTTTACAAGACCACGTCAAATTATGCAAAGCTATTGTTTTCCACTACTTTTTCATAATTTAAAACAATTTGCCACATGGAAAACAAGTTAAAATTGTTAAAAAAAAAATTATAGAATTATGAGAAAAATTAGACTTGTTTCCTCACTAAACAACCTGGAACTGACATTGTCAACATAGTCGGACAAACAGAAGTTCTTGATGTCAGCGTACGTTTGATATATACTAAATTGAGAATGGAGTAATTACTTAAAAGTGTTATTATTTGTGAATTTTACGCTGGTCGTTTAGTGAGGAAACCAAGCTAGTTTTTTTTATAATTCTATAGTTTTTATAATCTTAACTTGTTTCCCATGTGGCGAATTGTTTTAAATTATGAAAAGGAAAACTATAGCTTTGCATAATTTTGCAGTACTGTATATGGAGAGAGTGGTCTTGTAAACAAATACCAACCGTAGTATCTGTATGTTCCTCAAGTAAAATTATATAAACCCAAGTCCTTTAAATTACACCACACTTCATACCCATACCCACCCATTAAGTCTTAGTTGAAGGTCAAAGGGGCTACTCTATGCACTGGCTGGGTGTCAGGGCCATCTCCCATTAACCTCCAGTAAGTACCTACACCTCGGTATGGATTTTATCAGTCGAGTTTCAAGCTTCGCTGAAGTCACACTCTAATTAAAGGATATAGGTTTGTATAGTCATGAAACATACAAATTTTATAAATTTATACTTTGATACTTGAGCCTTTGTGATGTTGATTATCCATGGGTTTTGTTTTCATTACTATTGAAGATGGAAGAATCCTTTTTTTTTCCAAGGAAAGGAAGATACTTGGACGGACGATACTGTAATCACTTAATGTGATATTAAGGTAAACTAAATGAACAATAAAAGGATTTTAACAGGATTGTTGCCGGAGTTGCCCTGTGAAAACCCTAGGCTCGTTTATTCACCCTTTCTCGTCTTTTCCGTCAACTTTTTGTTTATTACATCTTTTCGGGATCACAATTCAACATAAAAGTACCTTGATTATATACATCTTAATATTATAATGCACTACAGATACTTCATCTTTCAGAAAATCGCACTTCTCTGATATAAGCTGCTGTATCAGCATTACTGTTTGTAAATCAAGTGTCTGGAATGTAAGCAATTGAAGTAGATTGTTGTATGATGAAATTTTCAATTTGTTAATGGTGAGAGTCTTACCCATCATTGTCCTAAATGTTTACCTTCCAAATACAAAATTATCCTTACTAGATGGGCCTAACCTTGCTTAATTAACTGATACATCACAGAAACTACCTGGGGTAAAGCCATGCTATCTAGTCAAATTAGTAATTTGGAAGGTGCCTGGGTTTTCAAGGAGCTAAACTTTATGAAATGTAAAAGTAGTATTTTCACAATTGTAGCGACTCGAGTTAATGCGAATGAGGCCCATGAATATTCATCCATGTGTTCCTATTATTTAGGTGTTAAATTAAGTGATTGTTTGAATGAGGGTTGCAAGAACTAAAGAAATAAGCTGATTTTCTGTTTTCTTCATTCCACTCGTCCAGCTTTAGAACTATTTCTATAAGTTTGACCTATGATATTGTTAACACTAGAAGCTTTGCATATGGCAGCTCGCTCTCTCTCTCTCTCTCTCTCTCTCTCTCTCTCTCTCTCTCTCTCTCTCTCTCTCTCTCTCTCTCTCTCTCAAGTTAAAGTTGTTCGGTTTTAGTTCTGATTTCATCCGAAGAGATGCTTGTCAGAACATCAACCAGGCAAGCCCAACCACAGCAGTTACATCCCCAGTAGATAGTGCTAGATTATCAGACTGATTAGGCACACACTAAAGAAGCAATGCGCACAATAAAAAAAAAATAGGACATAAGACCTTGTTTCCCCTTAACGGGGTAGGAATGTCAGTGCATTAAAGGCATAATTTAAGGGTTTTTGACCTACTATGCTTCCGTTCCTGCTTCATTTCTTCTATCGTTCTGTCCAGCTTGCTAGGTGCTAAATGACCTTCCAACCCCAGCACTTCATAAGTCCATCCATTCAATAAATGGTAGGCAATATGATCCGTGATAAGTGCTTTTGGTTCGACTAGTAACCAACAAAACTTCTTGAGAGATCATTTTCTTTCAGCATTTCAGGTGATTATGTAGGACTGCAGATTATGCTCGTGTTCAGTATAAAAGTTTTAAAGCTTTTTATGGATTTTCTTTATTTTGAACTAACATTGAATTACTCTTTACAGGTCTAATAATGAAGCTATCTCCAAAATCAGTAAAAACATAGGGATGGAGTAAGCAACTGGATCCTCCTATCTGCACAATGGTTGTGGTACCAAATAAGAAGAAGGTCAATGGAGGACCAGGGATTGCTGGCTCAGCCAACAATCCCAGTGTCTTCAACAACTTTAATGATGTTTCTCCACAAGACATCTTGAAAAACCTTGAAGTTAAAAAAGTTGTGGCACCAAGTGTGATCTCTCCATTGGTTGGAAAGCCGAATTTCGAAAGTACAACGTTGTTGGTTAACTCCCTATCAGATCATTTTAGTACGGCCTGTTTAGAGAATGGACGCCACAGAGGAAAGTCTGATGATTCCCATCACAGAAAATTAAAAAATATTGTATATGCCAATTTGCTGTCATATCGAAAAGGTAAGACTATGGCTTTGCATTTAGTGCAGTACTGTATTATACTGCGTTTGAATTTCTTCCTGAACATCTCATCATTTTATATCTTTCAATGTAATATATAAGAATACTCAGTACTGTACTTTTTATTACAGTTGATATCAATTTTATCTTTTTTCCAGAATATTTTGTTGGGGATAATTGCAAATCCTCAAGTCCTGTAGACCAACTATCAAATATTAAGGCCAATGAAGTTGAAAACTTGGTATGGATGACTCATGTCTTTGTACTGCAACGTAGATTTGATGATGCAAATTCTCTCAATAAGTGTTTGGACGTTTTGAAAAAGGATGGTAAGTACAATTATATATATAAAAGATTGAAGCTGTGGATGTGGAGTACTGTAATATCACCTGTAGTATTATGTGCATCATATATTGTCCTTCGTAATACAGTGTATTTTTTCCGACAGGGTACATGGAGACTGGCAGCGATGTGCGTCAAGTGCTTAAATTTCTGGTGGCTCTTAAGGGTTGTGGTGGGAAACAAGAGAACATTCATCTTCCTGCAAAGATAATGCCACGTGTTATAACACCAGCTGTGGTATAAATAGGATTTCAAATATTATTATGCAGTATATGATCTTTCATGGATACAGTGATATAATTTGCATTTATTGATTACATATTGTAGTTAAATAGATTTTTATCTTGCATGAAGGCATATGGAGACAGATTTCATTGCCAGTTTTGTAGTGGTAAAAAAATAGCTTTGTTCCAACACGGAGTACTTACCTTGAACTACTGTACTTTCTTAGGAGTATCTGGGATCTCCTCCCAACCGACCAGAATTTTGTGTAGTTTACCCTACCTCTGCTTTCTATGCGGGGGAACTTCTGGCGGAGTGATACGCGCCATGAGGCGACCCGGGGTCAGAGAGCGTGCTCGCTCAGGTCTCGACCTCCAGTAAGTTTTCTGGTCGCGTCATGATAACATCTCGCCGCGCTCTCCTTACCCAGTGCGACCCTCTGTGTCCCACGCTGTCCCCACGTGGTCCTCTTGTGTTCATACTTTACCTTATCCTACCTTTTCCCTCTGTGTTCCTGTGTCTTGTGGTGCTTTACTGGTTCTTTATGGAGCATCCCCGTCGTTGCCCCGGGCTTATGGCCGGTAAATCTTGTGGGGCTTTTCTGTCCAAGCCGGAAGTCGACCCGTACTCCTTGTGTTCGTCGTGTAGGAGCAGTGTGTGTTCCCCTGCAGCCATGTGTTCGGAGTGTGAATCCTGGAATGAAGTTAAGTGGGTGCGCTACGGCACCAAAGTGAAAGTTACCAAGAGGTCGCCGAAGAAGCCAAGCATTGCCTCGCCTCTTCCTTCGCCCGATGCCTCTTCAGAGAGAGCTTCTCTGCCGCCTTCCCCTACCCAGAGTAGGGGACGAGGTAAGTCTGTTGCGGGGAAGCGGCCCATTGCTCTTCCCCAGGAGTCCGTGATGTCTGTTGGTGGGGATGTTGTGTCGGTTCAGGCAAGTGGGGGGCCTGAGGGAGGGACGGGAGTGTGTTTGGGCGACGAGGTCCTGGTGCCAGCAGGTCCTGTCTCTACCGACGATCCTATGTGGGGGAAGGCCGCCACAGCCTCTTCCCCCGCTTCTTGGATCTGCGTTTCAGGTACGTCAGCGGCCGCGGGAGATGCCGAGATGGAGGATTCACCGAGTTCGGACCCCCTCGCGTGGGCGCCGCCGAGGACGCCCTTCAGGTCGCCTATGAGACTGGAGGAGGAGTTCGACACCTGGTTTACCCGTAGGAAAGTGCCTCGCTCCTCCCGGCGCCCTCAGCAACGCTCCCGCCCGTCTTTCTCCAGCCTTCTTCATCAGCGGACCGGCACGAAGAGCCACCAGCAACTCAGGAGGATTCGGACCGATCAGCACGTTCTTACCAGTCTTCGGCCTCCTCTTTTGGGTCGTACTCTTTCGCCTCGGAGGACGAAGGTCCGAGGGACTCAAAGAGGAGACGAGAGAGGTCCCGCAGGAGGAGGTCCCGTTCCCGATCTCGCCACGCCAGGAGGCGTTCCAGATCCCCCAGGAGGAAACACAGGAGGAGCCGCTCGTCAAAAGGAGAATGGGTGCATGTCACCATCCCACGCAGCCACCTCCTAGGAGCTTCAGCAGCCCCGAGTACCTCTGGCTGGCTCCCGAGAGCTCTTTCTCCATCCTCGAGGTACGGCCCCTCCAGCAGGCCCGAACATCGACGGAAGTCCTCGCATCAGGTCTCGGTTGACCGGCATAAGCCTGCGAAGGTTCCGACTTCATCCGCCCAGCGGAGAGAGTCGCCCCTTCGGACTGGCAGCCTTGTCCCGGCCTCCGGCCCTTCAATAGACCGCCCTGATCATAAGAGTCAACCAGCTAGCACGGGGAAGCCCGCAGCCACATGGATCCCCGCAGGAGGGGATAGGCCCATGACGGATACCCTCGCCCCAGCGGGGCTGCCCGCTCAGCGAGTCGAGCCGCCAAGGGGTCTCTACGAGACAAGGATGCCTCCACCTCAAGCGGAGCCCTCCGCCTTAGACGTTCCTACTCAGGCGGAGGAGCAGTCGGCCGAAGGCCTCGTGGATAGCGGAGAATGTTCGACGGACAAGGTCTCCACTTATAGGAAGGTCCTGGCCCTCATCAGGCGCCATCATAGGCTGGATGAGCCGAAGCCCTCGACGGACGAAGCCTGGCTCTCTGGGCTTAGCAGGATGGTGGATAACCCTGTGCAACAAAGGCCTTTGCTGGCTCTTCCCCTGGTGAGGGACGTTAGGCTGGGTATGGACCACATAGATAGGTTCATAGCCAGCCAGGCGGATGCTCCCAGGAATCAGAGTGCCTCCAAACTCCTCCAGTTATCTCCCGGAGGGGCGCCGCGGAGGTCCCTGTACGGTTGAGCCAGCAATTGCTATCCTGAACCAGGGAGCCGCTGAAGATGAGGCATCCTCCGCTACAGTATGTTTTTCTCCGACGGAAACCTCCATGATGGAGGACATGGCCCTGGATTTGGTATACGTATCATCATGGTTGGACTGGTGGGCCTGCACATTAGTAGGTTTTCAGGCCTCCCACGACCTCTCCGTCCCCGAGAACCAGACCTTACTGAGGGAACTAATTAGCTCAGGAGGGAAGGCTCTCAAGTTCCTTTCCTACCAGTCCCTCTCTCAGGCAGCCAACTGGGTCCTGCGGAAGAGTGACACAGTCCTGAGTAAGTTGGTCAGGAGACTACCAGACAGAGAAGCGAGAGCCTTAAGGAACTTACCCCTGTGGGGTGAGTCGGTGTTCCCCCTGAAGGCAGTGGAAGAGACTGTGGAGAGGTTCAGGAAACTTAAGGATGCGGGAGAACCCAGACCCCCTCCAGCAAGACGGCCTGCCCGTAGGAGACCCTCTTTGGATGTCTCTCACCCTCCCCGCGCCTCGCCGATCCAGCCCAGAAGGGACACCCCGTCGGTGTCGTGGCGCCAGCCGTCGCAGCCCTCCCGTAGGGGTACTTCGGTCCCTCAGGCGAGCTTCAGACCATCCTATTCTAACTCCAGGAGAGGACGTTCCAGCTGCGCCTCTCGAAGGAGATAGGATGGGAGGCCCCCTACTCCTGCCGAAGCCTCAGGTAGGGGGATGCCTCAAACACTCTTGGCAAGCATGGCGGGACCACGGAGCGGATCCGTGGACCGTAGCAGTTTTGAAGGAAGGATACATGTTGCCCTTACTAGCGGAGCCGCCCCCTCTGATCCCAGACCAGCAGGCAGAGTGGTTGGCGCCCAAGGACCCCTTGAAAAAGACAGCGTTGCAGGAGGAAGATTCGGCCATGCTCGCGAAAGGGGCAGTAGAGCCAGTCAAGAATCCAGGACCGGGGTTCTACAGCAGGCTCTTCCTGGTGGAGAAAGCGACAGGGGGCTGGAGACCGGTCATAGACCTCTCAGCCCTCAACAAGTTCGTGTGCAAGACCGACTTCAAGATGGACACCCCGAAGTCGGTCTTAGCGGCCTTGAGGGAAGAGGACTTCATAATGTCCATATACCTCAAGGACGCCTACTTCCAGATCCCTGTCCACCCCTCCAGCAGGAAGTTCCTAAGATTAAAATGGGGTACCCAGACGTTACAGTTCAGAACCCTCTGCTTCGGACTGTCGACAGCTCCTCAGGTCTTCACGAGGGTCTTCGCAACAGTCTCAGCCTGGGCACACGAACAGGGCATCCGCCTGATTCGGTACCTAGACGACTGGTTGTTGCTTTCAGCCTCAGAGGGAGCACTGAAGGAGCAAGGCGCGAAACTTCTGCGGTTCTGCAGCATCTTGGGTATCACCATCAACCTGGAGAAGTCTCAGCTGATACCCTCCACCAGGATGACGTACCTAGGGATGGTTCTAGACTCTCGGTTGGCGAGAGCCTTCTCCGCGGAGAGACTGGACAACCTAGAGCTGGTACTCCGGCCCTTCCTGTCGGGCCAGCCCAGGAGAGCCAAGGACTGGCAAAGATTGATAGGCCATCTCGTGTCATGGGAAAAGTTAGTCCCCCAGGGGAGGCTCAAACTCAGGGGCGTGCAGTGGAACCTGTAGGAGCTCTGGAACCAGGGGGACTCCCCGCACAAGATAGTCCCGGTGTCCCCGGAGACGAAGGAGGTCCTGAAGTGGTGGCACGTCAGAGCAAACACCCTCAAGGGAATGCCCTTCGCAGTCGACCCTCCGGAGATGCTGCTGTTCACGGACGCATCCAAGGAGGGTTGGGGAGCCCATCTTCTCGACAAGGCAGCAAAAGGAAAATGGGACTCCGAGGAGGGGAACCAGCACATAAACGTGCTAGAACTGATGGCCATGCAAAGGGCATGCCGAGAGTTCGTCCATCTACTCCGGGGAAACACCGTGGCTCTGATGTGCGACAACGCCATGGTGGTGGCCTACGTGAAAAAGCAGGGAGGACTGAAGTCGAGGGAACTGTGCAGTCTCACAACGGAATTCCTGGAATGGGCAGAGCAGGAGCAGATCAAGATCACAGCCAGGTTCATTCCGGGAAAGAGGAACGTCTTAGCTGACGGCTTCAGCAGGATGGGTCAAGTTGTAGGGTCGGAATGGTCCCTACACCCAGGAGTGACCAAGACCATCATCCTGAAGTGGGTCTCTCCGGTAATAGACCTCTTTGCCACGAGACTAAATGCACAGCTCCCTGTGTTTTGTTCTCCTGTGCCAGATCCAACAGCAGCGTTAGAGGACGCCTTTCAACATCCTTGGGACAATCTCGACGTATACGCCTTCTCCCCCTTCGGAATGCTCAGGCAGGTCCTCAACAGGGTGAGGCGGGCGGACAACCTGTGGATGACTTTGGTAGCGCCCTGGTGGCCGGAGAGGGAATGGTTCGCAGACCTAAAGGAACTGGCGCGCCTTCTGCCTTGCCCACTTCCGGACAGGACAGAACTTCTCCGGCAGCCTCATTTCCAAATGTTTCACGAAAACCCTCGGTCCCTCCGCCTTCACACGTGAGGTTATCGAGCGTCTCCAGAGGAAGGAAGGATATTCATCGAAGACCGCAGCAAGTATGTCAGGTTACCTAAGACGGTCGTCGGTCGCGGTATACCAAGCGAAATGGGCTACCTTTACAAAATGGTGCTCCTCGAAGAACATCAGGCCGTTAATGGCCTCCATTCACGAGATAGCAGACTTCCTGGTCTATCTTGGGGACGAAGTGGGCACGTCCATTCCATCCATCAAAGGAGTCCGAGCGGCGTTGGGCAAAGTCTTCCTCCTAAAGGGCATTGACCTAGGTGCTTCCAGGCATATCTCGATGCTCATCAAGAGCTTCGAACAGTCATGTTCCCCCCCAGGCCACTAGAGTGCCCCAGTGGGATGTGGGTAGAGTGCTGAAGATGCTTTCTGAGCCTCCTTTCGAGCCTCTTAAGGATATCCTAGACAAGGAGCTCACCCTCAAGATGGTTTTCCTGTTAGCCCTTGCATCGGCGAAAAGGGTAAGCGAGATTCATGGGCTGTCTTACGAGGTCTCACACTCGAAGGTCTGGCGAGAAGCTACCTTCAGGTTCTTACCCACCTTCGTGGCCAAAACTCAGAACCCAGCTGTTTGGGACCCTAGGTTTGAGGGGTTCTCAGTGCCAGCAATCCCGAGGGACTTGCTACTGTGCCCAGTCAGGGCAGTACGGAAGTACTGTATCTAGAGAGGACGGCCAGACTTCGCCCCGAGACCAAGAGTCTGTTCGTCTCCTCAGGACTGGCGAAGAAGCCGGTATCCAAGAATACGGTCTCCTTCTGGCTGCGACAGGTAATCATGAGAGCCTACGACAGTTCGGGGGTCTCCCTTCCAGGAAAGCCTAGACCCCATGACATTTGAGGCCTGAGTACTTCGTTGGCCTTCGAGAGGAACATGGCAGTTGGCCAGATCCTGAGAGCAGGTACGTGGTCAAGACAATCCATCTTTACGGCTCACTACCTAAAGGAATGTTCGAGAAAATCCTTGGACGGGTTCTCTCTTGGTCCCGTCATTTCTGCGCTCCAGAAGATTTAAGGTGTAGATCCGGTGAAGCCGTGGGCGGTAAGTCCAAAAGACACAGGTTCCTTCCCTACCTTTTTCCCCCCGATCACCTTCCCCTTCATGACCCTTGATTCCTTCACCTTCCATGGGATACTCTTTCAGTGAAAGAATACTTTTCCAAGGATTTTTACAGAGGTGAGTTACTTAGACACTAAGATAGTTTTTTGCATAGTTTTTCCCTATTTCTCTTTTTCTATTTTTGGGGTCAGCAAAACCTAGCCTCCTATCTATGTTCCTCTTTTCTCTTCGTCGACGGTCTCTAGGTCCGGAAGGCCACTCCCACCTCCTAAGAAAGTAGTTCAAGGTAAGTACTCCGTGTTGGAACAAATCACAAATTTTAAGTAATTTGTATTTTTCCTAACAGTACTTACCTCGAACTACTTTCGGGTTATGGCCCGCCCATCCTGCCCTGAGTGCTTTACAGGACTTCGTAGAAACCTATCTATCTAAAACTTACTGGAGGTCAAGACCTGAGCGAGCACGCTCTCTGACCCCGGGTCGCCTCATGGCGCGTATCACTCCGCCAGAGGTTCCGCCGCATAGAAAGTGGAGGTAGGGTAAACTACACAAAATTCTGGTCGGTTGGGAGGAGATCCCAGATACTCCTAAGAAAGTAGTTCGAGGTAAGTACTGTTAGGAAAAATACAAATTACTTGAAATTTGTGACATTGCTGTAAGAAATTGCTTTATGAAAGGATGAAAATAAAAGATGCTACAGACTCTCCAAAAGGAAATGTTGACTTATATGGAGAATAGCTTTGGATTGAGGAGTCTCCATACTTTTATGCGTGAAATTACTTTATGTTGCTCAGAATATTTTCTGTTTAGAATTTAATGATAGACATACATGGAGATTTTAACTACTAGACTATCTTCCGTCCCTTCATTACTGTATTACAATGAGTAGTATGGTTTCCTTGAACATTTTATCCAAACATTATACAGTACAGAAGTAATATCTTCTGAGTCACGACCTTGCTAATTAAACACCTGCTTCATTTTACTATTTTTTTTCATTTGTTTCAGGAACTCCCAAGATTCTTACCGGATGGCCCTTTGAATTACGGTGATACTTATGACTATTCAGCACAACACCGGTTTCATTTTACTAATTTTACGGCAGATGTTTTCAAGATTTCATCTGAAGAAGCACAAAGATATAGAGATGACGTATCATTACCTATCTCTAAGGATCTGTTAGGTTTAACAACTGCTCCACCTGGTACTGGCATAAATCCAATGATTTTTCCCAAGGATGAATCAGAATCAGCTGGAAAGTAAGAACATTGTTTAATTTTCATTTTGATTTTGGGAATCGTAGTAATTAGTTGAATTATGAAAAAATTTATTTCTGGGCTCGAACCTGTGCCGCCCAGTGAATAAGCTCCATTTAGCACTTATTCTTAGGTAATTTACTGCTAAATATACCAGAGAAAAAATGTAAAGGAGTGCTAGGTTAACTAGCTCGCTCACCTATTGGTGTCGGTATAAAATTGGGCGTATATTCCAGAGGTCCCGCACTATTTAGATTAATCCACGACAGAGAACCCCAATAGAGGAGAGCCGTTCAACCTCACTCGGTACTACTACAATGCATCCGCTCAGAACCCAACTCCTTTTAGCACAACGTTCAAAGTAACCCGCTTTTTTTCTGGTGCTCTCGCTTTTGGATATTTTCTAGTGAATTATGGCTTCTTCGTCGGTTTCCCAGGAGACACCGTCTAAGTTAAGTACCAAGCTGGATTTTACTGTGTTTTGAGCAACCTAGATCGTTTAATATTTATATTATAGGAGTTTATTCTCTTCGTTCATACCGATCTTGCTTGATTTCACTACAGTTGGTACTCCTGTTTTTGAGAGCTTTTAATTTTCACTTGCGGTGTTACTATGTGTATTATTTTTTTTTATCAAATATTATTTGTTATTGTGAATATTCATTATTTAGCGTCTAGAATCCTCGTGGTTCAAATTTTGGGCCGATATCATTTACGTATCGCTATGGCTGCCGACCGTGCTAAGGCGGCAATGTTATTTTAGCCATCAGGTGTGTCTTTTGTGATTTAATTATTTATGTTGCATGCCTTGCCCAAAAAATTTTCAATGTGTTTATTCATATATTTAACGCTATTATTATTATTATAATGAATATTTGTGCCATTACTCCGTTTGATCTGTCTGATTGGGGATCGTCAGTTGGTAGCCCTGCTGCCTCGTATCACGTGATCCTCCCCCACGCTCCCCCTCTAGCTAGGTGGGAGGCTAGGCTTCTCCCCCCCTCCACTAAGGGACCGTTGCCTTCCCTCCTTTTAGAGGGGGTAGTTAAGTGTTTATGGACTTTGTCCTCCGGGTGGCCCGGCGGTTTAGTCTCTGTCTAGTCTGGTTGGCCACCGGTCTACAGAGTTGGATCCCGGTGTACCCTATTTTATATTCACTTTTCATTCTGGCTTATGTTATACGAAACCCTCCGGGTTCGATTGGCAGTTCTTAGTTACAGTTCCGCCCCCCTATTATTTTATAACATTTCCTATGATGATTATATATGACAGATCACTACCCCGGAGTCCCTAAAGGAATTGGTATTGAATATACCTTTATTTCCCGGCCCGGGGTCTACCCCACCCCGGGAAATCAGACACTATGTGTCTTAATTTCTTGTTTTTGCATCCTTTTTTATGCTCCCGGCTTGACCGGATTGGATGGCTATACTTTAGTTACAAGTTAGACTTATGTTTAGGCCCGGGACCCCCGGTCCCGCCCCTATGTAAGAATATTATAGTTAAGCTCTAACCTTGCGTTAGACCTATGTTAGGCCCGGGTCCTCCGGACCCGCCCCTAAAAAAAAAAAAAAAAAAAAAAAAAAAAAAAAAAAAAAAAAAAAAAAAAAAAAATTTATTTTATTTTTTACAGTCTAATCTTGTGTTAGACCTATTTTAGGCCCTACTTAAAAGAATAGTATAGTTAAACTCTATTCTTGTGTTAGACCTATGTTAGGCCACTTATAGAATAGTAGTTAGGCTCTAATCTTGTGTTAGACCTATGTTAGGCCCGGGTCCTCCAGACCCGCCCCTAATTAAGAGAATTACAGTTTCTCATATACTATTCTTTTTACAGATGGTGCATTGTCTGACGCCGGCCTGTGCAGCTGTTCTGCACCAGCCTTGTGGCCACTCCGTCTGCCGATCTCACGCCCCTTGTGGGGTTCAACTGGAAGACGTTGTGGTATGGCACCCGGATAACTGTGTGATTTGCTTCGACCTCATCACTACCCTTGGTTCTGACTCGGTGAGTCCCGTTGGCTATATTGCCTTCTTATTTTATTTACTATTAGTAAGATATCTATGGTCTTGAAGGATCATTGGGAGTTTCCCTTTTATAATTCCCACTATTATTTCAGGCATCCCCGGAGCAAAAGTCTGCGGCTCGGGCCACACTGAAGGTGTGGATTGGTGGTTTTGCCCGGAATGTAAAGTCTAAGCGGCCGTACGTCCTATCTGAGGACTACTGCACCATGGTTTACCCCAACGCCAAGTCTTCAGCTGCTGTGGCTAGGCATGTGGCAGCTCCCATCATTGCCCACATTGATGCCACTATAACGGGTCTCATCGACCCAGAGCAAGATCCATCGGACGCCCCCGGAGGTCTGGAGGACAATGTTGCCTCCATGAACCTGGACGTCGAACCAATGTTGCTAGACGAGCCGGATACAGGTAGGGTGGTAAGTGAGGCAGGTGTGTCCGGCGCTGAGTTTCCTATCCTCAGCCCCGCTCTTTCTTCTTCTTCTGATCGCTCTTCCTTTCTTGGATTTTCTGGGGACCGTGATTCGTCTCAACGTTCATACCCGGTTCCCCCTAAGGATAAGTCTACTTCAAGGACCTTACCCAAAGCTCGCAAGCCTCACAAGACTTCTCATGGCTCTAAACCTGGTACAAACCCGTCTTCAAAGACCTCTGGTTCCTCCTCTAAGTCTCACGACCCGGGAGTTCCTTCCGCCCCTCCTGCTGCTAGCCCGGGCCTTTCCGAATCAGCTATGCTTCGCATCGTGTCGGAGATGCAGGAAAAGTTGGTTTCGGAGATGCAGTCGAGGATGGACACGATGTTCTCTAACTTCGGTCAGAGAATTGGGGCTTTAGAGCAAGGAGCTCCGGAGAGAGTCCAAAGCTCTCTCATACCGGATGCCTCTAAGCTCCCGCCGTTTGCCAAGAACAACCCCTGGCGGATGGCTCTTCATTCCCCGTTCTCAGACGGAATGTTGACTCTGGAGGGCCTTGGCACTCGCCCTCTAGAGGACTTTGAATTCTTTCCTCCGGGTCTGGCATTTCCATTTCATGGTTATGCCAGACTTACCGAGGAAGCTTTAGTCCGATTAGACAAGGTCCCCAAAGAGACGGTCATCTTCCCGAAAGAGCAAGCCCAATCTGTTTGGGCCAGATTTTTGAATGACATCGGCTGCACTAACACCATGCTGACGCCTCATAAAAGCTCCTTTACGATGTTCTTAATGGACAAGAACACCTTGACTCCATGCGTCAATAAGGTGGCAGAGCTTGCCTTTCAATATGCTCTGGAGGAGAAGCCCTTGCCTCCCATCCGAGAGGTGGATCCAATCTCCCTCCTTCTTCCCTCAGGTATTGAGTGTTGGGACAACGTCCATACCACCTTTACCTCCGGCAAGCTTGCAGCAGACTGTGCCTCAGTCTTGTTTAGTGAGAAGCTTCCCCGTCTCCCGGAATCTCTCATTAAACAGGAATATGATTCCCGCCTACGTGTTGGCCGTACTCTAAACCTGGCCACATCCACGGAGTCGATAGCCTTGACTTACGATACGGAGAGTATTTTTAAGTCTCTCAACAAGGCTACGCTACAGTCGTTATATTATGACTTATATGACTTTGCTACTGCTAAACGCAGATGTCGCAAGCATGTTCTAGCTGAGGCGACGATTAGGCATGAACCTAATAAACTCATCCGGTCCTCCTGTTGGGGTTCAAATCTCTTCCCCGAGGATCTCGTAGAGGAAGTCTTGGCGGAGGCCACTAGGGTTAATCAGAGCCTTAAAGCCCGTTGGGGTTTGACCCCTAAACGCAAGTATGACCCCGCAAATTATCAAGCCCGGGGTAGGAAGAAGCTTAGACCATATACCTCCACCCAGTTCAGGCAACAACAGAGTGCTTCATCCAACTTCCGGCTGCCTCTTCCTCCATCTTCTGTTGCCCCTGCACAGCCTTCCACCTCTCGGGCTCCTTCGGATGACTATGTCACCGTTCTGCTACCTAAGAGCCAGCTTTCTGGTGCCTCCGCCACTTCCCCTGCCTTTAACCAGTCCTACGAGGCTCATAGCTCTTCCCAGAGTTATGGTAGAGGTAGAGGCTACCACCGTGGCTCTAACCAGAACAAAGGCAGGGGAAGAGCCTTTCGCAGAGGAAAGAACTTCCGAGGCGGACGTGGAGGCAACTCCTCAAACCAATACTGAGGTGCAGCAGGTAGGGGGGAGGCTCTATGCCTTCCGCAACAAATGGAGGTTCAGTCCCTGGGCGTTCAGTATCATCTCCAAGGGACTAGGGTGGAGTTGGATTCAAGGACCTCCTCCTCCGAACAAATTTCGTCAACATTCCACTCCGGACCTGGTCGAATTTGTCCAGGAACTTTTACAAAAGAATGCCATACAAGAAACGAAACATCTGAAGTTTCAAGGTCGGCTGTTCAGTGTTCCGAAGAAGGATTCAGACAAGAGAAGAGTGATTCTAGATCTATCCCTTCTCAACTTGTCCATTCAATGCGACAAGTTTCGAATGCTTACCGTCTCGCAGGTGCGGACCTTACTTCCCCGTGGGGCCGTCACCACCTCTATCGATCTTACAGACGCCTACTATCACGTCCCGATAGCGAGACACTTCCGTCCGTACCTAGGCTTTCGCTTAGGGGACAAAAGTTACTCCTTCAAGGTGATGCCTTTCGGGCTCAACATTGCCCCAAGGATCTTCACAAAGCTAGCAGAAGTCGCTGTTCAGGAACTCAGGAATCAAGGGATTCAAGTAGTAGCCTATCTGGACGACTGGCTCATTTGGTCAGACACCTCCCAAAATTGCCTAAAAGCCACTCACAAAGTCATCCATTATCTTCAATCTCTAGGCTTCCAGATCAACTTCAAGAAGTCCCGTCTTCTTCCAAAATCGAAGTTCCAATGGCTCGGCCTGCAATGGGATCTTATATCTCATACTCTGTGTCTTCCCAGACCCAAGAGGTTAGAGATTGCAAGAAACACCAAACGCTTTCTCAAAGACAAAGTAAGTTCCAGACGGCTTCAAGAGAAGATTCTGGGTTCCCTTCAGTTTGCCTCAGTGACGGATCTTCTTCTGAAGGCAAAATTGAAAGATATCAATCGTGTCTGGCGTTCGAGGGCGAACCGGAAGCTCCGGGACAGGAAAGTCCGCCTTCCTCCCATTCTACGGGAAAGACTTCTTCCTTGGACAAGAGCAAACAGTCTGTCAAAGTCAGTTCCCCTTCGATTTCCGCCCCCGGAATTAATCATTCACACAGACGCATCCCTATCAGGTTGGGGCGGCTATTCTCAGCTCAAGAAAGTTCAAGGTCTTTGGACTCCCTTGTTCCGCCATTTTCACATCAATGTGCTAGAGGCCATGGCAGTTCTTCTAACCCTGAAACGTCTCGCTCTTCCCAAGAAACAACACCTTCGTCTGGTCCTCGACAGCGAAGTGGTGGTCCGCTGCCTCAACAGAGGCGGGTCAAAGTCAGGGCCTCTGAACCATGTTCTAATAGCCATATTCTCCCTAGCAGCCTCGAACCGTTGGCATCTTTCAGCTGTCCACCTGGCGGGAGTCCGGAATGTAGTGGCAGACGCCCTGTCCCGGACCTCCCCTCTAGAATCGGAATGGTCACTCGATCTAAAGTCATTTCGGTGGATTCTCTCTCAGGTTCCCGGTCTCCAAGTGGACCTCTTCGCCACGGAATCCAACCACAAATTGAGAGTATATGTGGCTCCCAATCTAGACCCTCAGGCTTACGCCACAGACGCCATGTCACAGAATTGGGACAACTGGGAAAAGATTTATCTCTTTCCCCCGGTGAATCTTTTGCTGAAAGTTCTAGACAAACTGAGATCCTTCAAGGGACAAGTAGCCTTGGTCGCACCCAACTGGCCCAAGAGCAACTGGTATCCTCTCCTGCGGGAGTTGAGACTATACCCTCACCCGATACCCAATCCGGTTCTGTCTCAGATAGTACAAACACGCGTTGTGTACGCTTTCTCAAACATTCAGAGCGCCCTAACTTTATGGACTTTATGAAGTTTGCGGCTATGCATGGTGCCAATATTGATCCTCAAAACACCTTGTTCCTAGAATCAGATAAACGGGATTCCACCATCCGTCAGTATGACTCTGCAGTTAAAAAGTTGGCAAAATTTTTAATAGACTCAGACGTGAACTGTATGAACTTGAACCTTACAGTCACTTTCTTTAGATCTTTATTAGAATCAGGTCTGGCAGCCAATACTATCACCACTATTAAATCGGCTCTGAAAAAGATCTTCCTAGTGGGTTTTAACATAGACTTAACCGACTCTTTGTTAGCTTCAATTCCGAAAGCTTGTGCCAGACTGAAACCGGTTACTCGTCCTACCCCGGTGACCTGGTTCCTTAATGACGTACTCAAATTGGCTTCTGATACCATTAACAGTTCTTGTGATTACATGCCCCTTCTCAGGAAAACACTTTTCCTAGTGAGCTTGGCTTCCGGGGCAAGAATTTCTGAATTGGCAGCCTTGTCGAGAGACCCGGGTCATATTGACTTTCTGCCTTCAGGAGAGGTCCTTCTTTCTCCTAACAAATTCTTTTTGGCTAAGAATGAAGACCCTCAAAACAGATGGACCTCCTGGAAAATTGTTCCCCTCACGCAAGATCCGTCGCTGTGCCCTGTCACTACTCTTAGGTCTTATCTATCCCGGACCTCCTCTAACTCCTCGGGGCCTCTATTCGTTAGAGAACAAGGCGGTACCATTACTATTAAAGGGATCAGGCAACAAATTTTGTATTTTATTAAACAAGCTAACCCTGACTCTTTTCCTCTTGCACATGATATCAGGGCGGTTGCCACCTCGGTGAACTTCTTTCACCACATGAATTTTACAGACCTTTCCAGGTATACAGGGTGGAAATCACCGTCAGTGTTCAAGAAACACTACCTTAAACATTTGGAAGCCCTAAAATTTTCTACAGTAGCCGCAGGGAGCGTAGTTACTCCCGAGTAACTCACAGGTTAATGCCTTGACTCTTTATCTCTCCCTCTTACCTGCCTCATTTATACCCTATTGTATTCGTTGGTCTCGCACCTGAATACTGTTATTATATTTGTAAATTTTTATGCTCCTGAGTATCTGTATATATTATCACTCACGGCATTATTATACCTACCTTATTGGATTTATGTTCATATTTAAGATACCCTTATAATTGTTTTTTGGTACTCATCTCTGATTAAAGCATCCTGTATTTCTCTTACGCTTATGTTTTTTCCTTTATTTTGCAAGTTTGGTGACATTTTTCTCTTGTATAGATTCACTGGGCGGCACAGGTTCGAGCCCAGAAAGGGGATTTTGACGTAGGAAAAATCTATTTCTGGGCGAGGGACCTGTGCCGCCCAGTGAACCCTCCCAGCTCCTCTCCCTTGGAGTCCCCAAACTTTGGGTGCTAAGGAGTTGGGTTCTGAGCGGATGCATTGTAGTAGTACCGAGTGAGGTTGAACGGCTCTCCTCTATTGGGGTTCTCTGTCGTGGATTAATCTAAATAGTGCGGGACCTCTGGAATATACGCCCAATTTTATACCGACACCAATAGGTGAGCGAGCTAGTTAACCTAGCACTCCTTTACATTTTTTCTCTGGTATATTTAGCAGTAAATTACCTAAGAATAAGTGCTAAATGGAGCTTATTCACTGGGCGGCACAGGTCCCTCGCCCAGAAATAGATTTTTCCTACGTCAAAATCCCCTATTTAAAAGATTTTGTTGTTGTTGCATATTGCTTAAAGAATGGGAAAAGGCATCAAACAACTTATAGGAAATATGTAATCAAAATTTATACACATTTCTTTTTCAGTATTCTGAAGGTGTTATTGGCGGGTGATATTGGTTGACTTAATTTCATTCCTTATTTTTCTTCATTGCAGGCCTTTTCATTATTTTTTATTGGTTCTTGTTTGCAACTGATACTTTTGTTTTGATTTTAAATCAAGGTGCCTTTTGTAATGCAGGGTGTTGGGTGCTATGCTACAGAAGCGTACTGGAGAAATAAGTCCTGATGCAGTCTTGAGTGTACCAGAGTTACCATTGAATCCGGATGAATACTATGGCTTTAATAACATAGCAAAACTTTCTCCTGTATCACCTTCGGGCATAGTAAGTAGCTGTCTTTGTTAGTAGCTATAAAATAAGCATTGCATAAAGTTCTTTATTGAGCTCAAAAGCAATTGAGAGTTGTCCGTAATTGAAATACAAACCTACGCTATTTATTAGGGGTATTACTTTTGGCAGAGCTGAAAGGACGAGCCATTAAAATTTAGCGAGGGTTAACTACACACACCTGTGACTGAGCTCACTTTGCTTTTAGCTCTGATGGTGAATAGTCGTTACCGCTCTTCATCCTCGCAATTTTTGGACTGCCATTTAATGCTTTTTATGCTTTCTCTTTCCATTGTTTGTGTGTGCGTTGACTTCTGCGGCGTCAATGCGTATCTGCCCTGGTCCTGAGGGCTGCACCTGCGGTACCTTAATGTCCGCCGAGGATATGGATCCTCACACCCTTTGCCCTATCTGCAGAGGACAACGGTGTGATGTGTTGGATAAGTGTACTGTATTAAGTATTGCGGGTGGTCTGCCTCTCAGTGGGAAAGGTTTCAGCTACGGCGTAAGAAGAAGTCTAAGTGGAACTCTTCGCCTTTAAAGGTTACTTTCAAGCAGAAGAAAACCAAGGCTTCTTCTTCCGAAGCTCCTGCTCGTTCGGCCTCCTCCGGGGGACAGTCGAGTAGTAGCGCAGGCCACTTAATTCGGGGACAACCTTGGTCCTCGAGAGACAGTGTTGCTCCCGCTAGCGAAGCGGCCTGCCTCTCCTCCCATGTCACTTTCTCCTCTACAGGTTTGTCTGTCCTACGGGTTACTAGGTCCACGCTTCAAGGAGGCCCTGCTACAGCTACTTTGCCGGGGTGCTAGT
Source organism: Palaemon carinicauda (assembly GCF_036898095.1). Classification (NCBI taxonomy): domain Eukaryota; kingdom Metazoa; phylum Arthropoda; class Malacostraca; order Decapoda; family Palaemonidae; genus Palaemon; species Palaemon carinicauda. Next base: position 96,307,325 of record NC_090744.1, read on the forward strand.
ATGCAGCAATTGTCGACATCAGAGTTAGATCCTCTGGCACTTGTCGACGTTCTAGTATCAGAGGAGTCATCTGCTGCCCTGCCTGCTGACGTTCCTGCCTCTTCTGCCGTTGCCGAAGACTGCGCTTCCCGTTGCTGAATATCCTTCGAAGGGGGAGCAAAGTCCTAGGCATGTATCTCCTTAGAGTGTTTCTCCCTGCCAAGGGAGTTCACTTATAGACTTCTCTTCGGAGGACTGCTGCTAACGGTCAGCTTGCTGATCCTCCGGCCCCTAAAGGGCGTCACCGTGAACATTGTTCCCGATGTGCTAACACTCCTCTTCGCCTTAGAGGTGCTTCTTCGCCATTGGTGAAGAGACGCCTCTTTGGCTCGTCAGCTTCGTCCTCGCAGTCCTCGAAGGAGGAGGAGCCTTCTCGTCCGACATCACCTGGTTCCTGATCTGCGCATGCCTCCGGACCTTCTTCTATCGACGTAGCTGCTAGTCCTCGAACCTCGGTTCAGGACTCTACACCTGAGGATAGCGCACGCTCCCCTTCGGAGGATGTTCGTCTTTTTGAAGGACTCATCCTTTCGCCAGACCATCGTCTAATGCTCGTCAGAATTTATATCGCCAACTCACCAACCTCCTACTCGTCAGTCTCCTGCTCACTCTCCTAGTTCCCGATTCCTACCTTTCGTCATCTGCCTGCGCGCCAATCACCTGCGCATCAGTCACCTGTGCATACTTCATCTGTGCGTCCTGATGATTCTGTTCGTCTTGTTTCTGTTGGCCAACGCATCTGGCTTCTGCCTCTCACCAGCATTCCCCTAAGCAACGAGTCACGTCGGAACATCATTCGCCCGGCCGCGCACCTGCTGTCCACCGCCCAACCTCGCTTAAATCACCTTCGACAGTTACAGCTTTAAGTGCGCCTAAGCAGAAGCATGCGCCGCATCAGCAGTTGCCAAAGCGTTGGCGTTTGGTCGTCGATGTTTGCCCACTGGTCATTAATCAGTGTAACCTCAACGGTATGTAGCATGTCAATCGCCACCTATGCGCCAGCGTTTGCGAACACTTCAGCCTTTGCCGACTCATCAACGCTCTCCAACTCGGCAACGATCGCCATCTCGTCAGCGTTCGCTTACTCTTTAGAGTTCTTTGCGTCAGTCTTCACCAACAAGGTGATGCTTGCCAACGCGTAAACGCTCGCCAACTTGCAGGCATCCACAGCAACATCTTGATGCGCAGACAGAAGACATCAGCCATCATCCTGCGCCGACTTCCAAGAAGTCACGTCATCCCATGGAGGCACAGGTAGGTGATCACAATGGAAATGAGCTGGAACGGAAAGGTAGGCTATCGCCCTCCAGACCATCAGTCCTCTCTCCGAGAAAAGGCAATGTCCCAGTTCGCAGATCACCGTCACACCATTCCCCTCCCCTCAAACGTATAACATTACGACCCGCGGGGAAAGAGGGAAAGGACACTTCTGGATATTTTAATATCACGAAAATACCGGCACCTAAGGCGGACCCATGTTGAGACTCGTCAAAGGGAACCTACGCTTTCCTTCCCTTCGGGGGATCTATCAGACAGCACCAGCGTCAGCAAGCAGCCCTAGTACAGAGCCATCAACAAGGCAGTTATGCAAGCCTTTGGGCTTATCCTTTCATTCCTCGCCTCAGAAGCTTCTGAGAACCTCCAACAGTCACGGTTCCAGCAGAAGAGGAAAAGAGGAGTCCTGGAGTTAGATTCTTCCTCCAGGGTTAAAATAACTCCTCTTAGGTCATCGAAGACAAGGTCGAAACTCCCCGGTTCTCCTTCCACCCGTTTTTCTGGCTCACCGCCACCAAAGCCAAGGGAATCTCGTGACGAACCTGTCTCAGTCTCCTTTCTACCACCTTCGGAGGAAGACTCCCCTCGGGACTAGACCGTCATATTTCCGGAAACAACCAGGAAGTCCAGACCATCTAGGCCTTCCATGCTGGAAGCTTACCTTCTTCCTCGCAGGGAGTTAAAAGACTCCAAAATGATGCCAAAGTCTTCTTTGAGGACTGCCAGATCCACAGAGGCGGGGTCAGGACAGTCAGCCACCCTAGAGAGGACCGCGACCCACCCCGAGATAAGCTGTCGGGGTGGATTAGGGAGACTTCGCTACCAGTCCCACTTCAAAGGGGGAACAGAATGAGTCAGAACACGCCTTGTGGCAGGTTCTAACTCTAATGAGGCTTCTTAACGGGCTTTCTGACCCAGAGATTACCCCCCCCTCGGGAAGGCAAATGCAAAGTCTTAGTGTCTTCTGTACTCGGAAGCCCATGAAGTCCAGTGCAGCATTGCCCTGGTCTCAGGGGCTAAAGAGTGCCCGGACTAAGATCGCCACTGAGCTCTCCGAGTTCTCCTCCTCCCACCTCCTTGCATTCAGCAAAGGATGTACAGTATTACGAGGTCTTGGACGAACCTCGACCAGCTCTTCCACTTTACTATTCTCTGGAGGAGCTGATTAAGGGGATCTTCCTAGAGAGACTCTCCAGCCGTCAGGTTGTGTTCTTGGTGGCAGAGATCCTCAACCAAGAAAAGGTCGCGAAGTATGCCATGCAGGCTACTTAATGACTAGATCTACGGTTAGGGTCTTTGGGAATCCTGGTACGGACCGAGGATTTCTTCCTTCCTTCTCTCGGGTACCCAGATCATTGAGTTCCTGGTCCACCAAGTATTGAACTTGTGGGCCAACACCATTCTTAAATGTGCAGGGACTTGGTGTCCGAGAGATTCCATCAACAGGTCCCTAACGCCGAGATCACAAGGCTCAGGAACTCCTCTCTCTCGGGTTCCTCGTTGTTCGAGCCTAGGAACGTTGAGCAGACTGCGGAGAGGTGGTGGAAGTCCCATCAGGACTCTCTCCTCCATAGGGCCCTGATGTCCCAGTCCTGCAGCCTAACCAGCCCAAAACCTCGACGAACAAGACAGCACCGAAGAAAGTGGTGTCTAACAAGCCCTTCCCTACCAAAGACAAGAAAGGCTCAAAGTCCTCCAGGGGAGGAAAATATCCCAGAGGGAGTGTCCGCGGCTGCAAGCTCTAGGATAGATTTCCTCTGCTTGTCTGCCAGTAGGGGGATGCCTATAAAGTTGCAGAAACAGGTGGAAGCAACTCGGGGCCAATCCCTGGACAGCCTCTGTGATTTGTTTAGGGTACTGCGTCCCGTTCATGTCATCTCCCTCTCCTGATCCACAATCCAGTGACGATAGACTCCTTTGCGATGGGATCAGCAAAGGGTCTAGCCCTTCGGGCGGAAGTCCAGACCACGTTGGAGAGAGGCGCTCTCCAAGAGGTCCTCGGCAACTCCCCAGTCTTCTTTAGTTAATCTCTCAGCTCTGAATAAGTTTGTCAAACAGACTTCGTTCAGCATGGAGACGGCAGACACAGTCAGACAAGCGGTAAGACCCCAGGACTTCATGTGCACAGTGGACCTAAAGGGCGCATACTTCCAGATCCCAATCCATCCGTCTTCAAGGAAGTACTTAAGATTCAGCCTAGGCAACAGGAAATACCAGTTCAGGGTACTGTGCTTCGGTCTTCCCACGGGACCCCAAGTCTTAACCAGAGTGTTCGACCTAGTTTTATCCTGGGCACACAGGATTGGCATCCGTCTCCTCCGTTATCTGGATGACTGGCTGATCCTAGAAGACTCGGTGGTAACCCTTTTACGGCACCAAGACAAACTTCTGAGGCTTTGCCAAGATCTAAGGATCATGGTAAACCTCAAGAACTCCATCCTGCTTCCCACTCAGAGACTGGTATACCTAGGAATGATTTTAGACACCAATCTCCTCAAAGCCTTTCCATCAGACGACAGGGTAATGACACTGAGAAAGGTTGTATGACCTTTTCTCAGGCGAGAAGAACTTCCGGCCCAATAGTGGCTATGTCTCTTTAGACACCTATCATCCTTGGCCCATCTAGTTCCCAGTGGCCGCCTCAGGATTCGATCCCTCCGGTGGCAACTAAATTCCTGGTTGAATCAGGATTTCGATTCCCTGGACATTCTCATCCCCATGGGACCAGAGGAATGGATGGACATTAAGTGGTGGGTGGTAGACGAGAATCGGCTGAGGGGCGTAGATCTTCTTGTCCTCCCCCCAGAATTAATGCTATTCTGAAATGCATAATAAAAAGGGTGGGGGACCCACTGGAGACTTTCCAGTATCTCCTCACTCAAAGGATTTTCGCAACAAGTTGCGAAGATGATGTATGGATACCTGCGGAATTGTCTTCTATGTTTGGTGTCATGGAACGGGTATTTCTCCACTCGATGCCAGTATTCCAGCAACAGCGGAGTTCTTCATGGATTTGCGTGAGAAAATGCACCTTTCAGTTTATGCAGTAAAAGGCTATCGCTCAGCCTTGGCCCTCGCCTTTAAACTGAATGGAATGGACATTTCTTCATCGCTAGAACTTTCCTTACTCATACCGATTTACGAACTTATCTGTTCTCAGTCGGAAGTGAGACCTCCCCCGTGGAACGTGGTTCGAGTTCTCCAGTCTCCAAAGAGACCACCCTACGAACCATTACGCCAGGCAACAGACCGCCACCTGACTTGGAAGACGGTGTTCCTGCTCGCCTTGGCTTTGGCCAAACGAGTCAGCGAACTGCATGGTCTCTCATACGACATCACCCATTCAAGGGGATGGGGAGAGGTAACGTTCAGCTTCCGCTTGAGTTTGTAGCCAAGACTCAGAATCCAGGGATGTCGTATCCTAGATTCAACTCCTTCCGATAACGAGTATGCTCTGTAATAGACATCTCAGATCATTTTTTACTTTGACCTGATTGTGTTCCGCAACGTCAGGTTGAGGAAATTGCTGCACTCTGGAGGTTCGTGGGTCTGGATGTTGATGAAGATGACATTATTGAGCTTCCCAAGGAGCACTTAAGAGGAGCTTACGATTGACGACAAGGAAGGAGTAGGAGACCATGCAAGTGAACATCGTTCAGGTAACGTTCAGCTTCCGCTTGAGTTTGTAGCCAAGACTCAGAATCCAGGGATGTCGTATCCTAGATTCAACTCCTTCCGATAACGAGTATGCTCTGTAATAGACATCTCAGATCATTTTTTACTTTGACCTGATTGTGTTCCGCAACGTCAGGTTGAGGAAATTGCTGCACTCTGGAGGTTCGTGGGTCTGGACGTTGATGAAGATGACATTATTGAGCTTCCCAAGGAGCACTTAAGAGGAGCTTACGATTGACGACAAGGAAGGAGTAGGAGACCATGCAAGTGAACATCGTTCAGGAACAGTTCTCTAGCGGCGATGAGGAAGAGGACACATCTACGACTATGACAACAGCAGTAATTAAGGAGATGCTATATCATTATCATGAAATCGCAGAATTCATAGAAAAGTAACGCCCTGAAAAGGTTCACACACGTTGTGTTCTTGCTCAGTGTAATAACGTTTGCCTGACTCATTTCAGGAACAGTTAAAAAAGCAGGCAGAAACAAGATTCCTTGAATGTTATTTTTTAAAGAGGGTATTAGTAGGCCAAGGTGAAGGTCAGAGTGATCCGAAAAAACAGAAAAGTGGAAGTAATATACTTTGAAAGAAATTTAGAAAGTATAGAATGTAAAGTTAAGAAAAAGTAAAAAGATTAGAAGACCAGAAAAAAGAAATTTGATTTTAAGTTTTTCGTAAAGTTAAGTGTTATTGTTTTCTGCCATTTGTTAATGTATTTCGTAAAGTTGAGTGGTAATGTTTTCTGACATTTCTTAATGTGTTTCTTAAAATTAAGTGTTCATGTTTTCTGCCACTTGATGTTTTTTTCTGTTTGTCCTCCTCCTCTGCCGCCACTTTTGTTTTCTGATATCGCCTCAATCTAATAACTACATCATTTACAGGTAGTAGGTTGGGCAGGGCACCGTCCTCTCGTTGAGATACTACCGCTAGAGAGTTATGGGGTCCTTTGACTAGCCAGACAGGAATACATGGGATCCTTCTCTCTGGTTACGGTTAATTTTCCCTTTGCCTACATACACACCGAATAGTCTGGCTTATTCTTTACATATTTTCCTTTATCCTCATGCACTGGACAACACTGAGATTACCTAACAATTCTTCACCCAAGGGGTTACTGCAGTGTAATTGTTCAGTGGCCATTTTCCTCTTGGTATGGGTAGAAGAATCTCTTTAGCTTTGGTAAGCAGCTCTTCTAGGAGGAGGACACTCCAAAATCAAACCATTGTTCTCTAGTCTTGAGTAGTGCCATAGCCTCTGTACCATGGTCTTCCACTGTCTTGGGTTAGAGTTCTCTTGCTTGTGAGTACACTCGGGCATGCTATTCTATCTTATTTCTCTTCCTCTTGTTTTGTTGAAGTTTTTCAATATTAAACTTACCCGATAATCATGTAGCTGTCAACTCCGTTGCCCGACAGAATTCTACGGAAGGGATACGCCAGCGATCGCTATACAAGAGGGGGGTGTACTCACAAGCGCCACCTGTGGCCAGGTACTGCAGTACTTCTTGTTGACACCACCTCAATTTTTCCTCTGTCGTGCTTCCGGCAAGACGTTCATGGATACGCTTATAATTTTGGAGTCTTGTTCACGGTTTTTGGTGAAGTATTGCTCTAAGATTTCAGCTTTCGCTATTCAGGAAGTTTTATTATTAGCTTAGCTAGCTTTTGGAATTAATTTGATTAATTATGGTGACGAAGAGAGTATGAACTCTCTTTCACCTTTAAATGGCCGACCCTTCCCTTAGACGGAAGTTTTGGTGTCTAAGAGAGTATAGACTCTCTTTCTTAATTTTGCTTAACAAAAGTTATAGTTATAGATTTATTTTATATCTCTCCGCCTTTTATAGGCCTCTTCGATTAACTTCCTTTTATTATAAACTTATTAAAATTAATTTTTATATTTGTTTATATTCGACCTTTCCTAATAGTAGGCGGTCTTTTCTTGGTACCGAAGTTAATTAACATTGAGCCCGTCATTTCGGTTTTCCTGTTAACATATTATGCTATTTTAATGTTTTTGAAAGAATTTCTTTGATAGTCTCGTACTGTTTGCAAAGTTGAACTAACGTTTTGTTTTGTCTCTGCAGTTGTTGACGTTCAGAACGTTCAACTTGCGCTCTATCGTTACGATAGAGAGAGAATTTTCACGGTGTCACGTTGCAGTAAGAGTAACCGTTTCTTGCGTTTTGTTCATTCTTTCTTAGCTTAATGGTTTTAATTCTAATAAAGGAACTTTTTATTTGGGAAATATTTCAGTTTTTTTCCTTTAACAATAATATGTTTTAACGATATATATGATTGGGCTCTTCTCTCAGGTTTTAAGTCAAGAGAGAGAGAGATAGAGACGGAGGGAGAGAGAGCTGGATAAACGTTTCGTTCAAGCGAGTAACGTTGTTATCGTTTTTGCTCTGCTCCCTAGTCTCTTTAGGGGAAGAAGGTAAACGTTTCTAGAGTTTTATTCTTGTTCTCAAGCTTTATGCGGTAAGAGATTTTAAACGTAGTTTATTTGATCTAGTGTTTAGTCTCTTTCCAGCCACTGAATTATTTATCTTTCATTAGATTTTTCTGTTACATTGTAATTCTGTTTTCGCAATTACTAACTTTTAAGGAAGGATAGAATTGCGTGTTTCAGGTACAAACCACTTAAAGTTTCGAGTTCAGTGAAATAAGTGCAAACAGAAAATCAAAAGTGATAAGTGATTAGCGCAAAGTGTGTCAGTGTTGTGCGTGAGGGTACTTCTGTGCGTGCCAGTCGTCCTCCCAGTCCGGGACCTCTTGCAAGCTCCCAAGCCCAGGGGAGAAGCAATGTCGAAGGGCAAAAGGGTTCGGCAGGCCTTGATCGGCGCACAGAAGTATCCTCGGTGGTTGCGGGCGTGTCTTACAGAGACCGTCACTCCCACCCGCAGACGATTGAGCCCTTATTTTGCTCGTCTGCAGAAGAAATTTCGGGGAGAAAACGCTGGACTCAGGTCTCAAGACCTCTTAAACGTAAAGTCCAGACCTCTAGAGTTCAACAACCCGGATGCAGTCATTGGGTTAGCTCTGACTCTCCGCAGTCATCAGGTGACTGCACACCTCCTAAGAGAGGTAAGGCGATGCCTCAACAGACCTCATCTTCTGTTAAGGCTTTGCCTCAACAGACCTTATCGTCTGTTGATCCCAAGATGACTTTGCTGCAGTCCATGCAGTCGCAGCTTGCGGTCTTAATGCGTGAGTTTCAGGCTGAGAAGGTTACACCTCCTCCTGTGAGCGCTCCGCCTCACCGCAGTCCAGTCTGCCAGGCGTACGAAGTTGAGGTTCCTCAAGCTACCTTACCGAGTTCGGAGTTGCCAGTTACCAGCGTTGTGCAGCAACCTCAACCTTCCTTAAGGCAACCTCAACAATGGGAGCAGGAGTCTTATGCCTTGAGGCAAGATTTTCTTGCAGTTAGACCATCTTTGAGGCTACAACCTTTTGAGGTACGACAACCTCTACCATCCTTGAGGCAGCCACCTCAGCTCTCGCAGCTGCTACCTCAACTTTCCTCAAGGCGAGAGCCTCAACTCTTGAGGCTAGCTCCTCAGGAACCTCAACTCGTGAGACAGGAAATGCGTTCTGCGCAGCCGCTACCTCAACTCTCGCAGCTCACACCTCAAGAACCTCAACTCGTGAGTCAAGAGCCTCTCTCTGCGCAGCCACCTCAACCCTTGAGGCAAGCGCAACTCTTGAGGCAGGAACCTCATGCTATGAGTCAGCCACCTCAACGCATGCATCTGCCACTTTCTCCTCAACTTGAGCCTCTTCCCATTCAACTTTGAAATAACAAATGACAATAATAACACCTCATTACTTTCATAACTTGCATTTGTAATCATATACATGTATGCCTACACAAACATTATGATAATGGAGGTTATTCGTATTACTTAAATAAAAAAAATATATATGTATTCCTTGCAATATATTTTTAACAAATCGCAAATATGGCAAAATATCTTCAAAACAAAAATGAATCATGAGTTATGAATGTAATGTAAATATTATGTTGATATTAAAACCCCATGCAAGCATGCATGAAGTAATGCAGTGTTGCCAACAGGGCGAGTTTCCCTGTCCTGAGGTGAAGTAGATTATAGATCGTATATTTAGTGCAGCTTAATTCTACGATTATCATGCCGGCTATCAAATTCATCAACAAAACAGTCTAAATCAATTCCCTCGGCACGTGCACTTTCAATGGACAGTAATGCGATATTACTCAATCTAGCACTGGTCATGGAATTTCTGAGAAATGTTACACGCCATGCAACATGCTATGCTTCTCTTACAGCATGCTCTACATACAGCATGCTCTGCATACAGGATGCTCTGCATACAGCATGCTCTGCATACCTTACCGCATGCTTCTCAGTCACACATCTTTGGTTGTTGCCAACTCACTAGACTGTCAAGCAGTTTCATAACGTTGCCTTCTAGTCTGCTGCTTTTGCACCAGTGAAACCCTCACTGAGAGAACTTAGCTTTTCTCGGATATGGTCCCTGTAGATGAGAAAGTGCTTTTCTCCCTCCTTCTGATATTCCCTTGAGGACTCTGTCATTTGGAGAGGAGCCTTTAGCTGCGTAGCCTCCTATGGACTTTTATTTAAGCATAACATGCTTCCAGGGAAGGTAATGGTTCCACTTCAGTCGCTAACCCCGTCTGTTACCACACCTGCTCCCATAGACCTTGAGCTGTGTTGCAAGACATGCAGTCCAAGCTTAGTCCTTGTTAGAGGATTTTTTGTTTACGGAGTCAGTGTGTCACTGGGAAGACGTTCAACAACCAGCAGAAGTGACTTGTTGTGACGCAGTGCGGCAACCTCAGCAACCCGATAAGGAGTTGTCTGTACGACCCAGACAGTCTAGACAGCTTCGGGTTGTCACTGTACTTCCTCGCTTCCCCATGGTTGACAGTTCACAGACTGTGCAGCAGTACCATGACCTTGTGTCCGGCTCCGTCAGACGACTGGCTTTTAAGAGCTCCCACAAGTCGTCGCTGTCTGGAGATTCTCAGATGGACTATGGATCTGACCAAGGAACTGGGCTTCCTGGTCAATTTTGAGGAGTCTCAGCTCGTCCCATCCCAGACCATTGTCTACCTGGGTATGGATCTTCAGAGTCGAGCTTTTCGGGCTTTTCCGTCGGCCCCAAGGATCTTCCAAGCCCTAGAATGCATCCAGAGCATGCTGAGAAGGAACCGATGCTCAGTCAGGTAGTGGATGAGTCTAACAGGGACACTTTCATCGCTGGCCCTGTTCATCGTGTTAGGGAGACTCCACCTCCCCCCCCTTCAGTATCATCTAGCTGCTCACTGGATAAAGGACATGACGCTAGAGACGGTCTCAGTTCCTGTTTCCGAAGAGAGGAGGTCTTCTCTCGCGTGGTGTAAGAACAGCTTTCTTCTCAAGGAAGTCTACATTTGGCTGTTCAGAAACCCGACCGCCGTCTCCTCTCGGACGCATCAGACACGGGCTGGGGTGCGACTTTGGACGGACAGGAATGCTCGGGAACATGGAATCAGGAGCAAAGGACACTTCACATCAATTGCAAGGAGTTGTTGGCGGTTCTTCTGGCCTTGATAAACTTCAAGTCCCTCCAGCTTAACAAGGTGGTGGAGGTGGACTCTGACAACACCACAGCCCTGGCTTACATCTTCAAGCAGGGAGGGACTCTTTCGTGGAAGTTGTTCTAGATCGCAAGGGACCTCCTCATCTGGTCAAAAGATCGAAAGCTCACGCTGGTAACGAGGTTCATTCAGGGCGGTATGAATGTCATGGCAGATCGCCTCAGCCGGAAGGGTCAGGTCATCCCCACAGAGTGGACCCTTCACAAGAGTGTTTGCAGCAGACTTTGGGCCCTGTGGGGTCAGCCAACCATAGATCTGTTTGCTACCTCGATAACCTAGAGACTCCTGTTGTATTGTTCTCCGATTCCAGACCCAGCAGCAGTTCACGTGGATGCTTTTCTGCTGGATTGGTCCCATCTCGACCTGTATGCATTCCCGCCGTTCAAGATTGTCAACAGGGTACTTCAGAAGTTCTCCTCTCGCAAAGGGACACGGCTGACGTGGGTTGGCTCCGCTCTGGCCCGCGAGAGAATGGTTCATAGAGGTACTGCAATGGCTGGTCGACATTCCCAGGACTCTTCCTCTAGGAGTGAACCTTCTACGTCAACCTCACGTAAAGAAGGTACACCCAAACCTCCACGCTCTTCGTCTGACTGCCTTCAGACTTTCGAAAGACTCTCAAGAGCTAGGGGCTTTTCGAAGGAGGCAGCCAGACCGATTGCCAGAGCAAGGAGAACATCCACTCTCAGAATCTATCAGTCTCAAGGGGAAGTCTTCCGTAGCTGGTACAAGACCAATGCAGTTTCCTCAACCAGTACCACTGTAACCCAGATTGCTGACTTCCTGTTACATCTAAGGAAAGTAAGATCCCTTTCAGCTCCTACGATCAAGGGTTACAGAAGTATGTTGGCAGCGGTTTTCCGCCACAGAGGCTTGGATCTTTCCACCAACAAAGATCTACAGGACCTCCCTAGGTCTTTTGAGACCTCAAAGGAACGTCGGTTGTCCACTCCAGGCTGGAATCTAGACGTGGTCCTAAGGTTCCTTATGTCATCAAGATTTGAACCTCTCCAATCAGCCTCTTTTTAGGACCTCACATTAAAAACTCTTTTCCTCGTGTGCTTGACAACAGCTAAAAGAGTAAGTGAGATCCACGCCTTCAGCAGGATCATTGTTTTCACATCTGAAACGGCTACATGTTCCTTGCAGCTCGGTTTTTGCTAAACGAGCTTCCTTCACGTCCTTGGCCTAAGTCGTTCGAGATCCCAAGCCTGTCCAACTTGGTGGGGAATGAACTGGAGAGAGTACTTTGCCCAGTTAGAGCTCTTAGGTACTATCTAAAAAGGTCTTAACCTTTACGAGGACAATCAGAAGCCTTATGGTGTGCTATCAAGAAACCTTCTTTTCCAAGTTCTAAGAACTCAGTTTCTTACTATTCAGGCTTCTGATTAGGGAAGCACATTCTCATCTGAAGGAAGAAGACCTTGCTTTGCTGAAGGTAAGGACACATGAAGTGGGAGCTGTGGCTACTTCAGTGGCCTTCAAACAGAACCATTCTCTGCAGAGTGTTATGGATGCAACCTATTGGAGAAGCAAGTCAGTGTTCGCATCATTCTATCTCAAAGATGTCCAGTCTCTTTACGAGTACTGCTACACCCTGGGACCATTCGTAGCAACGAATGCAGTAGTAGGCGAGGGCTCAGCCACTACATTCCCATAATCCCATAACCTTTTAACCTTTCTCTTGAATACTTTTTATGGGTTGTACGGTCGGCTAAGAAGCCTTCCACATCCTTGTTGATTTGGCGGGTGGTCAATTCTTTCTTGAGAAGCGCCGAGGTTAAAGGTTGTGATGAGGTCCTTTAGTATGGGTTGCAGCCCTTGATACTTCAGCACCTTAGAGTTGTTCAGCCTCCTAAGAGGAACGCTGCGCTCAGTAAGGAAGACGAACTTATTTAAGGCAGAGTAATGGCTCAAGTCGACTTCCTTACCAGGTACTTGTAATTTCATTGTTATTTTGAATAACTGATAATATGAAATACGGGATACTTAGCTTCTTGATATACATGTACACTGGTTTTCACCCACCTCCCTGGGTGTGAATCAGCTACATGATTATCGGGTAAGTTTAATATTGAAAAATTTTATTTTCATTAGTAAAATAAATTTTTGAATATACTTACCCGATAATCATGATTTAATTGACCCACCCTTCCTCCCCATAGAACCAGTGGACCGAGGAAAAATTGAGGTGGTGTCAACTAGAAGTACTGCAGTACCTGGCCACAGGTGGCGCTTGTGAGTACACCCCCCTCTTGTATAGCGATCGCTGGCGTATCCCTTCCGTAGAATTCTGTCGGGCAACAGAGTTGACAGCTACATGATTATCGGGTAAGTATATTCAAAAATTTATTTTACTAATGAAAATAACATTTTTATAGTTTATATCGGAGATATTTATTTTGATATTGTTACTCTTCTTGAAATGTTTTATTTTTCCTTGTTTCCTCTCCTCATTGGGCTATTTTCCTTTTTGGAGCCCCTGGGCTTATAGCATCTTGCTTTCCCAACTAGGGATGTAGCTTAAAAAGTAATAATACAGTAATAATAATAATATTGAATGCTTCAAATTTACAGTATTTGGTTGTATGTCATTGTGGTTTGTACAGTATAGCTTTATTATAAAATTTCATGTGGTGTTTTTTTAGGGCTAGGAACGAATTAGGTAATTTACATGTAAAACTGCCCTCATACGAAAAATTCATGATACGAAAGGCACTTCGGAACAAATTAATTCTGTATCTAGAGGTATTACTGTACATTCAGGAATTGGAATAGATGCAAAAAGTAGTAGCTTCTGCATATACAATTTTCTAGGCCAAATCATACATCATGTATATATAGTATGAAAAGTAATGGGTCAAAAACATTAACTTAAGGTATACCAGATATCACATTCCTATAGTCACTATATAGTGTGCATCAAAAACCACTCTGTAATATGTTACTTAAAAATTCAATAATGATTTTAAGAAAAGACCCAAGTATTCCCATCTATTTAAGTTGAAAACAAGAACCTCATGTCTAACACAGTCAAAAGGAGCAATAAAATCAAGGCCAATCATGGAAACTTATTAACCACAACCAAGGGACTTCTGTACATTATTGGAAATTGTAAGATCTCAAGTTTTTATGATTAGGAGAAATACGAATGGATTAAAAAATTTGTGACATGTTAATGATAAACAGAGCAAAAAGAGCCTGGAATCAGGACAAAATTTATGCCTAAGTGGAGATGATAGTAGAATTGGAGGATCTTTTGCAGAAATTCAAGGTTTGTGAATATCAGAAGGAAGTGACTGATCATTAACCTTCTTCATCCAAGCTGTGACCAACAAGTAGGAGGCTTATAGACCTGGGGGTGCTTTCCTAAACCCTCTCACAGAGGTTGTCAAGTCATGTTTACTAGTGAAATCTATAAAATTGTTGACCTAAAGATAGCAATTTGCCGATAGTCCTAAAAAGTTACCAAAGGCCTACAATGCGACTTTATGTAGTTTCAAGACGAGCATTATGAATATGGAGATACTAGAGATTGGCATGAAAGTAGACAGATTTTAAAGACAGAGAGAGGGAAGGGCAGTCACGAAGACAGCATGGATACGTATGTAACAGGATCCCAACCAACAGGAAGGCCAAAAATTTCCCGGATAAAGAACATACAGTAAATGAATACCAAGTTAAGGTAAAATTTAAGCAGCACACAAAATAGAAGAGACTCGAGAAAGCTAACCGGACATTTAATCCTGCTGGGAAATCTAGCACTAAAACTTCAACGAGGATGGTGATACTGTAGAAGGAATATTTGCTTCATGAAACAATGAAGATTAATGGAATTAGGGGAAACAGGATTAGAGATAGATTTTTACAGCTTTTGCATATCAAATCCGTATTCTACCATTTAAGATGGTCTGTACTACAGTCACTTATATATTTTTGTGTGCTACATCATTGTGTATGGAATAAACTCCAAATTATGACTTTGCATTTCCTTGCCTAAGGCCATCATCTCCCACCTCTGGTTCTTATATAAGTACTGTACTGTATATGGAGGGAAAGTACTGTATAGTACCTTGCTCTGACCTTTGGTATGGTTTGTAACATCTCTTAATTTTGACCCTCTCTTATATCACAATGTTTTTTAATGGTAATGCCCTACAATTAATGAATAATGAAGTCATAGTAAATGTTGAAGGAAAATTATATATTGAAGTCAGAAATTAGGCAAAAGTAGTAACTGTTTGGAACTTCTCACCTGGTTTTAGGTTATAGATAACTCCTCTCTCATTCCACTATTTATTATTGTTATTATTTGGTTTTATTATTTTGCGGAGGGTTAATAAAGTGAAATATGGCAAGGCCTCCCCTTAGTGAGGTAGGTCCTGGGTAACCAGTAACCATTTTTTCATTAGTTTTGAAATATGAATCTAAGTATATTCTTTTGTTCTGCTGGACTGGGAGTTTTTGATAATATGGTAGGATTGTATGAATGAAAATGAAACTTGAAACACTTGATTGAATGCAGAAGCAAAGTTTTTTTTTTTTCATATATTAATGAGCTTTGATAGTAGTGTAATGAAGAAGTGACTTTTGATATTTTAGGCTGGTAGCGATGAAGGCTATGATACACGGCCAAGTTCAAGGCAAGTTCCCGAAGAAGAGGAAGAGGATGTTTGGGAAAAAGTATTACAAGGACCTCCAATAACTCAGCGTCGTACCTGGGAAAATGTGGGTCACCCGCCTGTCAGTAAGGAGAAACCCTTCTTGTCAGAAGCTGGTCCAAATTCTGCTCATAAGTAAGTTCATTTCCTTAAACACTAGATTTGATTCTTATTCTTCTTTTGACCATATTAGTCCCACTGTACAGTATAGTGTGGTTTGCCATTCAACTCAACTTTCTCCATCTATTTCTATTTCTTGCATCCTCTTCCTCCAGGTCTCACGCTCCCCCTGTCCCTCTTCAACAATTCCATCAATCTGATCTGCTGCTGCCCCACACTCCTCCTCCCCATTACTGACATGTTCTTAGCTCTCTAGATTGGTTCCACCTCCTCTCTTCTTATTACATGGCTATATTATCTCAGATGAGCATCCCTATCCTTTTCTTCTATATTACCTACTGTGTACCAAATAAAGTATGATGACTTAAAATTTAGTTTTGTCCCACAACTGGAATACAAACCTGCGCTATTTATTAGGGATATGACTTTCGGCGAAGCTGAAAGGACGAGCCATTAAAATTTAGCTAGGGTTAACTACCCATCCCGCTAGTTAGCGGGGAATAAGGGTGTTGGCTAGCTACCCCCCTTCACTGACACACTTGTGACTGAGCCCACTTTGCTTTTGGCTCAGTGGTGAACGATCGTTGCCGCTCTTTGTCCTTGCAGTTTTTGGACTGCCATTTATTGCTTTTTATGCTTTTTCTTTCCAGTGTTTGTGTGTGCGTTGACTTCTGCCCACGACAATGTATACCTGCCCTGGTCCTGACGGCTGCACCTGTGGTACCTTCATGTCCACCAAAGATACGGATCCTCACACCCTTTGCCCTACCTGCAGAGGTCAACGATGTGATGTGTTAAATAAGTGTATTGAGTGTCGGGAGTGGTCGGCCTCCCACTGGGAAAGGTTTCGGCGACGTAAAAAGAAGTCTAAGCGGGACTCTTTTAACCTTCGAAGCAGAAGAGACCCAAGGCTTCTTCCGCTTCCCTACCTTCTTCCAAATCTGCTCGTTCGGCCTCCTACGGGGTTGTTGAGTAGTAGTGCAGGACACCTAACTCTTAGACAACCTCGGTCCTCGAGAGACGGTGTTGCTTCCCCTAGCGAAGCAGCCCTGCCTCTCCCCCATGGGGGTTCCATGTCACTTTCTCCTCTTTTACAGGTTTGGCTGTCCTTTGGGTTACCGGGTCCGTCCTCCAAGGAGGCCCTGCTCCAGCTACTTCGCCGGGGTGCGAGTATGCAGCAATAGTTGTTGGATCCTCTAGCACTCGTCAACATTGTGTTATCGGAGGAGTCGTCTGCTGTCCTGCCTGACGACGTTCCTGCCTGTTCTACCTCTTCTGCCGTTGCTGAAGACTGCGCTTCCCCTGTTGCTGAACATCCTTCGAAGGGGGAGGAAAGGAAAGTCCTAGGCATGTCACTCTTGCGAGTGTTTCTCTCTCCCAAGGGAGTTCACTCATAGAGACTCCTCTTCATAGGACTGCTGCTGACGGTCAGCTTGCTGTTCCTCCGGTCCCTAGAGAGCGTCACCGTGGTCGTCATTCCTGACGTGCTCCCCCTCCCTTCAGCCAACACAAAACTGGTGATCCTAGGAGTACTTCTAGATGTCAGACTAAAAAGTTTTTCCTTCGGGGAGCAGATTAGAATGACTGATGGAGACGGTATCCCCTTTCCTACCAGACTTGTCACCATCTCTTCTGTTACCCCTTCTGAGAAGTTACTCCATTTGACAAGGACACCTGTCCTCCTGGGAGCAGCGGGGGACCAACAGGGAAGCGTCAGATCCCAACCTCTTAGATCTTCTTCTTCCCTCCTCCCCCCACAGAAAGAGGAAAGGGGCCACATATGTGGCATCATACAGCCTCTGAATTCTGGTTCTATTTATAACATCATTGCCACATGAACCTCCTGGAATGAGGGTAGTTTTATGGCCCTCCAACAGTTCCATTTAGGATAGTCCGTGGTGTTGATGAATGATGACACCATGAGAGTGGCCTATATTCAAACAATCAGGCAAGTTCCTCTTCAGCACCTTTGCCAACTAGTTGGGGAATGCTAAGATGAACAAAGACTTCTCAGCGCCATTGCAACCTTGCTCAACCCAGACAAGGGAGATGTTCTGGCAGACAATCTGAGTATTGACTCAGATAATTTGCTCTGAATGGTCTGTGGATCAAGTACCCAGCAGAGTCCCGAATTGTAGGTTTTACCGGCAGTGGACCTGTCCTCCATGTCCCTGATTGACAAGCTTCCGATGTACTGCTTGTCAGTACCTTTACCCCAAACACTCGTTTAGGGGTCTTCTGACCAAAGGGGCATCGTAGATGTCTGTGGGTTTCCCCCCTCTCCTCTGGTTGACCTAGTAAGATCGTTCAGCAAAGAGAGGCATCCAGGCCGGGTGATGACCCTCTTAGATCCTAGGTGGCACCATGCAGGATGGTTTCTAAACCTTCTACTGTACATCTGTTCTTAAAGGTGACAAGGGACCCCACTCCTCGTCACGATGTTCAAAGACAACCACATGGAAAGAGGAGAGAGAGTTTTCGCGCAACCTGTTCCGAAAAAATGTACGGTTACCGCCGGGAATCATCAACCGAAGTCTACCAGGTAAAGCCGGCAGCCCTATGTGGTGCAGGTAGCAGAAGGGTATCGCCCCTCTCTACCCCACTACTCCAGTGATACCGGAGTCCCTTTGACCCTTTAGGGTCATCCTTGACCTAGCCTTTGGCGTGAGAATGAAATCTTCGTTGGATCTGTCTGTACTCAATCGGAGTCTCCAACGTACCTGTTCCTCAACTGTAGGTTAGACCGCCTATGTGGAACATGGTCAGTTTGTTGTGATCTCAGAAAGGAGCATCCTTGGTGCTGCCATTTCAAACATCAGTTCTTCACCTGACACTTGGGAGAACCTTCCTGTTTGGCCAAACCCTTTCTTACGACATCGACATCTCCCATTTCAGGGTTTGGTACAGGTAATACTTGACGTCATTTATGAGTCTATCTCCAGACCTTAAAACCTGGCAGCAACGGATCCCAGATTTGGGTTCTTCCAGATTGGTAGTCTTCGTAGTGTATCTGATGATCTAGATCACCTGCTACTTTGTGCATTGAAGAGGTTGAGGTGCTACCTCAAGAGAATTGCAGGAGCTCGCCCCCAAGTGGCAGTACTCTTCTTTAGTACTGGGAAGGTCAAGAGAAGGATCACCAAGAACACGATCTTTACATGGATTCGCAAGGTCATAGACCCGGCATTAGATCTTGTGCCTTTTCCTCAGACGAGGAGACTTAGAGCACATGAGGTTAGGGGCATAAGTACATCCCTAGCATTCAAGAAAAATTATTGTGTGACTTAGGTCCTGCAAGCTGGTATGTGAAAGCATCAAACTACCTTCACCGTCCACTACCTGTAAGATGTGACCCATAGGAATATGGAAACGTTCTCCATTGGGCCTGTGGTGGCTACACAATAAATGGTTTAAACACCTCGGGCTCCTTGAAGGACAAGTAGCACATGGTAGGTAGTAGGTTGGCCAGGGCACCAGCCTCCCGTTGAGACACAGTAATACCTTGAGATACGAGCTTAATGCATTCCGGGACCCGAGCTCGTATGTTAATTCGCTTGTATCTCAGATCAATGTATAAAATATCTAAAAACAAATTGATCCATTCCCACCCTCTGAAAAAACACCTAAAAGCAGTGTATTACAGTGGAAAAACATGTTTTTAATTGTTCTAATTCACATTCTACGCTCACTAAATAACAAATACCTATCTACTGGTTATGATCTGCAATAAAATGTGACATTATTTTGGAGTTCTTACTTTCGAGACGGACGGTAGCGGCTAATGGCAGTGTGTGCGGAGGAGGGAGAGAGAACGGGGAGGAGAGAGACTTGACGGCAACACGTTCGGTACGTTACACTTTTGTAACATTACGTAACATAACTTAAACTTTAAATTTAACTAAAATGAAATTATCTTACTGTACACACACTTAAAAATAAATGTTAATCTTACGTTACACTAAACTTGATTCTAATTTTGTTTTCATTTTCCTTTTTTTTTACTTTTCTTCTTCCAGCTTGGCTCTTTTTGACTTGCTTTCACCTTCACTTTTTGCCGGCATTTTTAAAAGGAACCTTTCTAGGGATTTTTGCTTTCGTCTCCCCTTCAAAATGTTACGAAAATGACGTATACAAGTGTCGTCACAAAATGCTAATGCACAACCACACGCCAACTTGTCCGGGTGCCTCTTTTCCATAAAATCAGAAAACTCCTGCCACTTCGCTAACATGTCTCTGATTTCCTTCGTAGAAAGTTGGTCCTCCTCTTCCACCTCCTCCTCGCTACTGAGCTCCTGCAACACGTCCGAATGTTGCATCTCCTGGAGCTCGATCAAATCGTGTGTCGTGAGCTCTTCCTGATGCTCCTCGACAAGGTCGTTCATGTCTGCCTCATTTACCTCCAGCCCCATGGACTTTCCATGAGATACAATTTCATCCACCACAATAGGTTCGGGTTCATCATGGTCTGGCGTATCAAACCCTTTAAAGTCCCTCTCAGCGACAGAAGCTGGCCACAATTTCTTCCATGCGTTATTAAGAGTTCTTCGTGTGACACCCTGCCATGCATCGTCAATAATTTTTAAGCAATTGACGATATTGAAATGTTCCTTCCAAAATTCATGAAGGGTGAGATTGGTGTTGTCTGTGACATTGAAGCATTTCTTGAACAAATGCTTCGTGTACAGTTTTTTAAAGTTGGAAATTGCTTGTTGGTCCATGGGTTGGAGGAGTGGCGTGGTGTTGGGCGGGAGATGTAGAACCTTGATGAACCTGTACTCATTAAGAATGTCCTCTTCGAGACCAGGAGGGTGACCAGGAACATTGTCGAGGACGAGTAGACATTTCATTGGCAGGCTTTTCTCGTCCAAATATTTTTTGACTGCCGGACCAAAGTACAGATTAACCCATTTTGTGAAGAAATGCCGCGTAACCCGAGCCTTAGCATTAGCGTGCCACATCACTTGCAGTCTTTCTTCCAAGATCCTTTGGCTCTTGAAAGCACGTGGGTTTTCTGAGTGGTACACTCAGCTGCTTACTTTCTTTTCAAGTCATCGTAGATTCTGCTGGCCTATTCACAGATGATCGCCTTGGTCATGCTATCTCCCACCAACTGTTTCTCCTTTATCCATATTAAAAGAAGCCTCTCCATCTCGTCAAGAATATCACTGCACAGCTGGGAAAGGTTGGTTAGTCCTTTGGAGGCTTGGTGATCTGTATAGCATCCTTTTGCTTGAGGATGGTACATATTGTTGATGTAATCCTCTCATATTGGCGAGCCAGCTCAGTCACTCGTACCCCAGTCTCTGGTTTTCGATTATTTCAGGCTTTTTCTCGATTGTCATCATATGCTCTTTCTTTTCACTACCCTTGTTTGCACTCGGTTGCTTTGGACCCATTGCTTATTCACTTAATTCTGTACTGATTAACGAAAAAAGAGGTAAAAATGCAAACACTACGGCCGATGCTCGGAGATAACTTTACGCGACGGAGATCCGACGGGAAAGAGCGAGCGATGCTGTCCTCATGAACAGCCTCTAGCACACTCGGCCACCTAGCGGCCTCATAGGGAACCTTCTTGTATCCTGGTAT
This sequence comes from Palaemon carinicauda, assembly GCF_036898095.1. NCBI lineage: Eukaryota > Metazoa > Arthropoda > Malacostraca > Decapoda > Palaemonidae > Palaemon > Palaemon carinicauda. Next base: position 96,328,331 of record NC_090744.1, read on the forward strand.
CTCAAATTTGTCTCGTATCTCGGGGCAAAAATTTCCTCAAAACTTTCCTCGTATCTCAAATTTCTCGTATGTTGGGACACTTGTATGTCGTGGTATTACTGTACTTCACCACTGCTAGAGAGTTATGGGGTCCTTTGACTGGCCTGACAGTATTACATTGGATCCTTCTCTCTGGTTATGGTTCATTTTCCCTTTGCCTACACATACACCGAATAGTCTGGCCTATTCTTTACAGATTCTCCTCTGTCCTCATACACTTGACAGCACTGAGATTACCAAACAATTCTTCTTCACCCAAGGGGTTAACTACTGCCCTGTAATTATTCAGTGGCTAATTTTCTCTTGGTAGGGGTAGAAGAGACTCTTTAGCTATGGTAAGCAGCTCTTCTAGGAGAAGGACACTCTAAAATCAAACCATTGTTCTCTAGTCTTAGGTAGTGCCATAACCTCTGTACCAAGGTCTTCCATTGTCTTGAGTTAGAGTTCTCTTGCTTGAGGGTATACTCGGGCACACTATTCTATCTAATTTTTCTTCTTGTTTTGTTAAAGTTTTTATAGTTTATATAGGAAATATTTATTTTAATGTTACATTCCTAAAATATTTTATTTTTCCTCGTTTCCTCTCCTTACTGGGCTATTTTCCCTGTTCGGGTCCCTGGGCTAATAACATTCTGCTTTTCCTACTAGGGTTGTCGCTTAGCAAATAATATAATGATGGTAATGGTGGAAGGCAGAGGTTCCCCGGGATTAAGTCTGGGATGAATGGTAAGAATGACTGGCTCTTTCTCTCTTTCATCATCTCATCTCTTGGGGAACAGCACCTGCGGTACTCCACAAGCCGTCTTCCTCTATCTGCAGGTAAAACCATTTCCCTTGTGCAACCTGGGTTAGAAATATATACTTGTTACGTTCCCTTAACCCCTGGCGAGGTGGGTTTGGGTAACGTCTATGGTTGGTTCAAAGATTCCTACGTCTCTGAGAGTTCTTACCTGTACTAGTCACACTGTTAGTATCACACAATCACACAGATTGCTCAGGCCGCTAAAGCGTGCTATTGCACGTAAGTTTTAGCGAGGTGTCAGGGTTTTCCCATGTATACCTGCGTAGCACAAATGGTGGAAAACTTCTGGTCAAAAACCAGCCAATTGGCTAGGACTTCCATCCACCTTAAGGGGTGAATCTTCCCTGGAGCTCTTTATACAAATTGGCCAGCCATCGCCTTTCCCCTAGTAAGTCCTGCTTGCAAGCAAAAGTGACGATAGGACACAGGTGTGTGTGAGCAGGGTAGCCGATTCTACCTCTCTACCCCCACTGACTAGCTTTGGGTTAGTTACACCTCACTAGAAGTTTAGTAGCTAGGCTTCCAGCTTCGCCGAAAGAATATTTCCTAATTAAGAACTAAAGGTTTGCATCGCTAGGAAAAATACAAATTACTTCAAATTTGTCATCACAGCTGCACTACTACAGTACTTTTAAGAGTCTGCACCTCAAAAATTTCTCTTTAGTTTTGAATCTGATGCAGAAGGTAATGTTTTTAATAAAGGATCTAATAAGTTTATATTAAAATGAGAGCAAACTCAGATCTTAGAGACTAGTATGTTGTGTGTGATATAGTTTGAGCAGCTTCTACCAAAAAATCCATGATCTGGTTATCCTGTGTGATAATGATATTATTTACCCCTCAACTTGGCGGATGTCTTGTAAGCAGCCTCTACTAGATGATCCATGATTTGGTCAAACCGTTAAATAATTATATTATTTACCCTTCAACACAGCGGTTGTCTTGGGAGTCTCCTGATAAATCTTAGACCCTGTAGGATAGCGTTCACTTTAACATTCACAAAACCTCATAAATAACAGCCATTTCTTATAGTATAGAACCTGAATTAAATTGGGCTTTGCATTTCTCATTCACTTGGAGACGTTTAACTACAAAATGCATCTAAAAAAAATACAGTACTTATGTTAGAAAAAATACATCTTCAAGCATTCCTTAAGGGTCTTGGCTGCATCACTGTGCCTCCACAAATAGCACTTACTTTTTAGCCTTCTATCTTTATCACTCCTTTCTTCTAACTTCTTGACTTTTCCTCCAGTCCCTCCTAGGCACTGAATGGCTTCCCTGGCTCCAGTGCCAAGCCTTAAGGGCCAAATTCACAAAACCTTTTCATAAGTCTAGCTGACAGGAAGCTTAAAGGGGTCTGGTGAGCTGAGGCATCACTTTTTTCAGTCAGTAGTCCTTAGGTGATATAATGCCCCTGAATATTATCTTCATACTGCTTTAAATCATGTGTTCATTGTATTATTTCAGCATCTGGGCCATATACCAAGAAATCTGGAGCCATATACACAGTAAGTCGCAAGTTGCATCATTGTGCGTTGTGGAGAGAAGTCAGCTCTGTCACGACATCCTGTACCTCTTGACTGGTGTGCCTTCGGTGAATTTTCAATGGTGTCATGTAAGTTCTGGTAGCTACACCTTTCTTTTTTTTTACCAAGCTTCCATGCCTTTTTATGTTCTTTAGAGGGCAGGTTTGCCTTGTCACAATTTTTATGACATTCGTTTTTTATCTCTACCCATATTTCTGTGTTCTTTATGCCATAAATGGTTTTGAGCATCTGTACAGTATTTTTAATTTGTTCCTACATGGATACTAATCCTTGTCCTTTGATAGAAATGTGGAGTATGATTTCAGCAAATGTATAACAAAGTGTCGGTAGTTACTGGCGGGTAGCAGAGAAGCCTTTCCCCCATTGGCTCTCTGATTAGCCATAGCCGTATGCCTGGTGTTCCATATTTGGCGTGTTTAATTTCTTTTCCTACTTTAGATTGCTGTGTGTTAGTAATACTGTATGGAGAAACCTGTAATAGGCATGCGGTCTTGCCCAGTAGTTCCCTGCCGACAGTGTGGAACCTCCATGAACAAGTTGGCTGTTGATCGTCGTTCAACCTGAAGCGGGCTCAACCCTCAAGACTTTGACAGCAGATCCTCTTCATCAGATCCAGCAGGATCAAAAAGATCTCCAAAAACACCATCTCTGTCTGGCTTCAAGAGAGCCAATAGCCTTCAAGAAGAATCTGTCAGTGGGTCAACTCCTGAAGGCAGGAGTCTGGAAATACCAGACAACCTTCACAGCCCACTGTTTAAGGGAATTCATTCACAAGTCATTTGATATGTCTTCTTTAGTACTTGTGGTAGCAGCTTATCAGTTAGTGTAGTGTATCTAGCCCTCTCATAGGACAAAAAGCTTCTCATCTAAGATAGTTTTGACGTCAGTCTGGTATGAAAGTAAGAATATCTGGCCTTTTTTTCCCCACTTCTCATTCCTTTGTTGAACCGTTATGTCACAGGATTGGATTGGACCTTTATACAGGTAAGCTAGAAGTACTTTTCCCCCATCCTCCTGATGAAGGGTAGTATGGATAGTAAGGTAAACTCGTCACTTTAATTTGATCTTCTGTTGAAGACAACCTGACCCTTGGGGATATAGGCTCCTACATGACCGTCTGTCTGATTGAAACCTAACCCTATCACTTGAATTTTAAGTCATAGGAGGTTGATTGAAATCAACCCTCTTGCCCCTACTAAGGACCTACTGTATGATATTTCCGGGTTTTATACCAGTCAGTCTGGTTACAGCAACTTAATCCCGCCTAAGGATAAGTCTCCCATTAAAGGAACACACACACACACACACCCAGATTGCCCAAGTTTTCACTACGGATGGGTGCCTCTTAGACCTCCATTCATAGCCCCCCAAAGAAGTTCAAAGTGGCTATTCGGTGAGCTAGCAGGTGGCAGCAGGGGCTTCCCCCGTTAAACGCCATTAACTACCGACATCTCGTTGGAAATTTTAACAAATGAGTTACATCTTCGCTGAAATTCTACTCCTATTAAAGAACTCAGGTTTATATAGTTTGGAAAACTTCAAATTACTTGAAAAGAATCTGTGATATTTTCCTTTGATCGTACATTTACAGAATGTCATTGATTTAGTTGTTTGTTTTAGTGTCCTCCACAGTACTTTACTTGATGTAATCAGATACTTTGGATATACAGTGGTACCTCTACATACGAGTATCCCAACATATGAATTTTCCAACATACGAAGTAAAATTCGACCAAATTTCTGCCTCGACATCCGAAGTGTTGCTCCAATATACGAAGTAAACATTACGCCATTGAGCGTCGAGTGCTCAGTTCTATGTTCTTGTGTGTATCGTGTGGTTGTCCTCTGTTTGGTCTGTTATTAACAGTGCTTATTTTCTTCCTTTTCTCATATTTCCTTTTTGATTTTACCTATAATCATGGTGCCTAAGAAGCTAAGTTTCAGTACAGGAAGAAGGCAATTCTTTCATTAGAATTGAAGCAAGAAATTATAGAAAAACATGAGAGCAGTGTGCATGTGAGTGATACTGTATGGCTAAACAATATGGCCGGAATAGGCCTTTGATCTCGAGGATCATCAAGCTGAAGGCAGCCATTAAAGCAAATAACCATCGAAGGGGATCATCATTATTACAAGACATCGTAGCAATACCCTGGAAGAGATAGAATGCCTTTTGTTGATAGGGATAAAGGACAAAGAGATTGTTGGCAATGATCATTTGTGAGAAAGGCCAGTGTGATGAACAGAAAGAAAGAAAAAAGTGAAGCAAAGAAAACCAAGATAGCATTAACAAGCTCTTTTAAATAAGACTTCTCTCTTTTTCTGTTTCTCTCTAAACATAGCATTAACATGTTCTTTAAATAAAATCTCTCTCTCTCTCTCTCTCTCTCTCTCTCTCTCTCTCTCTCTCTCTCTCTCTCTCTCTCTTCTTCGCTGTTATAGTGTTAGATACGTTTATTATTTTTTTTTCCGAGAGAGAGAGAAAGAGATTAAACAAAAATGTGTTTAGAGTACATATGATTTTTAACAGCGTCAACGAGTTGAAAAACAATTAAATGTAGCTAAGAAAGTAATAACAGCTAATCTGAATTCCTTTATTAACTAAAACAAATATTGATACAAACACACTCGTGTGCGTATGCACAAACACACACACACAGGTGCAAGAATTGCTACGCAGTAAGAGAGACAGTCGGGGAGGAGGTAGAGATGGTGACTGCGATAACATACTGTAACTCGTCACTGAAAGTGATGAAAATAAAAAATCAAAAGAAAAAAAATGTAAGAAATATGAAATATAAAAATAAAAAAAAAATAAATAAGCTAAGTTAGATTAAAATTTCCGTAGTGTAAGTTACGGTATGTTATCGCAGTCACCATCTCTACCTCCTCGCCGATTGTGTCTCCTCGTGCGTGTGTGTGTGTTTGCGCATACGCACACGAGTGTGTTTGTATCAATATTTGTTTTAGTTAATAAAGGAATTCAGATTCGCTGATATTGTTTTTTTAGTTACATTTAACTGTCTTTCAACTCGTTAACGCTGTTAAAAATCATATGTACACAACACATTTTTGTTTAATCTCTCTCTCTCTCTCTCTCTCTCTCTCTCTCTCTCTCTCTCTCTCTCTCTCTCTCTCTCTCTCTCTCTCTCTCAGAAAAAATTAATAGACGTCTCTAACACTAACAGTGAAGAAGAACAAGAGAGAGAGAGAGAGAGAGAGAGAGAGAGAGAGAGAGAGAGAGAGAGAGAGAGAGAGAGAGAGAGTATTTATTTAAAGAACATGTTAACACCATGTCTACCTTCTCGCCGATCGTCCGTCTCCTCCTGGCGTAGCAAATCCTACACCTGCGTTAGCTTGTCTCTAAGGTAAAGTGGCAATAAAACACATTTTTTATTTATTATTTCTTTATGATTATCTTTTTTACATGCTTCTTTCATATTATGCAGTTATGTTATTGTTATGTGTAATTATGTGTAGCCATTTATTAAGGATTTATTATGGGTTTTTAGGCTGAGGAACAAATTAAATGAATTACCATGTATTCTTATGGGAAAATTCGTTTCTACATCCGTACATTTTCTACATCCGAAGTCGGTTGTGGAACGAATTAAATTCGTATGTAGAGGTACCACTGTACCGTACATACTCGTGTAATAGCCGAACAGTAAAGTACTACCCCCAAATTTTCACCCATAAAAACTGATTCTGTTATGTATCTCGTCTATAATGTGAGTTCCTTTTTTTTGAGAATCCAAATAGCAGTAGACTAACCTCATTTACTTCATTTCTTTATTCCATCTTATAGTTCAATAAGTTCATAGCTGCTAAGCTATTTGGAATTGGCAAAAGCTGTGTCCAAATCTGGAGAAAACTAAAAGAAAAAGGGGTGGAAATTCTTTACAAATGAGCAAATCACAGAGTTAAATGTAAATGGCTGAAGTTAGAAGATAATGTGGCAGTGTGTCTGAAAACTGAGTAAATAGTTTTGTTATAACATGATCTAATATCAGACTTCATGAAATTCAAGAAGTAAGAAAAATGGTCATTTCTGAGTTTATAGTAAGTGCAGGATGGTTTATTCCGGTTATGAAAAATTAACCTTATTGTACAAAAACTACCTATAGGTTATTGGAAGACAAATTAGTCATTTAATAAGCTTTATAATTGCTACAAAGCTAAAAATTAAATTATCGTGAATCAGCAAGATAAATGCAACTCGTGTAAGCTTTGACATGCCATTAAACTCAGCTGTAATTGAATATCAGAGAAGTATTTCAAATAAAGCTATTTACCTTTGTATGATATAATAAAAATGATAGTTCAAGTGATAATTGCTTATTTTACAAAATAAGAAAGATCCCTTGGTAGTTTGCCTTAATCACTTGATTTGTAAAGCATGGATAGTAGTGTTGATCAACTAGAAATGTAAACTGTGGGAAAGATTAAGATATACTCTATTTTATTTCTTAAAACAATACTAAAATGTGAATATTACATGCATTATTATTGGATATGGTTAAGTGAAACATCAGGTTTATCAAAATCCTGTTAATTTAAAATATAAAGCTGTAATTTTTTACCACAGAAAATGGATATATTGTTTGGACAATGATGTAGCCTGATCAAAGAGTACATATGCTAATTTTATATCTCGTGTATGATGCGACCCTCTTAAATTATTCACCAAATTAGTCTTCAAAAGCTGTATGATACACGAGTATATACGGTACTGTAGTTACAAATACTGTATACTTACTGTACGGATGGATCCATACAGTTTACAAATATTTAAAATGGCCTATGTTATAGAGCCTGGAACCGTGCAGGGTTAGTTAGGATTTGTCATCCATCAGAGAGTGATGCTCAAGTCTTACAATCATGAATATCCCTTTCTAATTACTTTATTCTTGATATCAGAGTTATCAATAGCTGCCTTGCTCACTCACAGGTATTCCAGAAAAACAATACATCATTTAGAATAAATTTGGTGTTAGAAGTCAGGAGGGAGGAGGTTTTTGAGAACAGATATACATAGTTCAATAGAGTGGATGACCAGAGGAGTTGGGTGTCACAAGAATAATGATGAATAAATTTGGTACTTTCATACGAAGATTACTTAAATAAGAAGTATTGTATTTTAAAATTTTACTTCATACAAGTAAATTTAAACTCATTAATACTGTATTGTATTGCATGCTACAGCATATATAGTAATATAGATTTACTACAAGTTGATGCTAGGATGGTGTGCAATTGCATCAGCGTCGGTTTACATTAACATCTGGGCTTACTTTGCCAGATGTGGATGAACTTACAATAGCACTTAATATAGAAAGAATTTTAAAATCTGGACTGTGAGAGGGCCTGTTTATATACTTGGGAAATTTTAGAATTAAGTCAAATCTTCAGTCTAGCATAATAGAATGGATTGTCCTCCAGCATAGTTCTTGTAGTTAGACTTGAATTGTTGGCTGGTTCATAGGCCAAAAAAAAAAACCCCACAGATAACCATGAATTTGGACAAGTATACGTCACTAGCATTGTGTTACTATGGGCTCATTCTTTAGGGGACCTTGGTGATACTGTGGATCAGATTCAAACACACTTCTACTTATACTTTACTTTATTTACTATCGATTGTGAGCGATTGGTTTCCGGTTGTTTAACTTGTATGTTGATGGAGTGGTGAGAGAGGTGAATGCTTGGACGAGGATTGAAACTGGTAGACAAGAATGATCATGAATGGGAGGTAAATCAGTTGTTGTTTGCGGATGATACTGTACTGGTTGCAGACGAGGAAGAGAAGCTTGGCCGATTAGTGACAGAATTTGGAAGGGTGTGTGAGAGAAGGAAGTTGAGAGTTAATGTGGGGAAGAGTAAGTTTATGAGATGTACAGGAAGGGATGGTGGTGCGAGGTTGAATGTCATGTTGAATGGCGAGTTACTTGAGGAGGTGGATCAGTTTAAGTACTTGGGGTCTTGTTGCAGCAAATGGTGGAGTGGAAGCAGATGTACGTCAGAGAGTGAATGAAGGATGCAAATTGTTGGGGGCAGTTAAGGGAGTAGTAAAAAATAGAGGGTTGGACATGAATATAAAGAGAGTTCTGTATGAAAAAGTGATTGTACCAACTGTGATGTATGGATCAGAGTTGTGGGGAATGAAAGTGACGGAGAGACAGAAATTGATTGTGTTTGAGATGAAGTGTCTAAGGAGTATGGCTGGTGTATCTCGAGTAGATAAGGTTAGGAACGAAGTAGTGAGGGTGAGAACGGGTGTAAGAAATGAGTTAGCAGCTAGAGTGGATATGAAGGTGTTGAGGTGGTTTGGCCATGTTGAGAGAATGGAAAATGGCTATCTGCTAAAGGTGATGAATGCAAGAGTTGATGGGAGAAGTACAAGAGAAAGGCCAAGGTTTGGGTGGATGGATGGAGTGGAGAAAGCTCTGGGTGATAGGAGGATAGATGTGAGAGAGGCAAGAGAGCGTGCTAGAAATAGGAATGAATGGCGAGCGATTGTGACGCAGTTCCGGTAGGCCCTGCTGCTGCCTCCGGTGCCTTAGATGACCGCGGAGGTAGCAGCAGTAGGGGATTCAGCGTTATGAAGCTTCATCTGTGGTGGATAACGGGGGAGGGTGGGCTGTGGTACCCTAGCAGTACCAGCCAAACTCGGTTGAGTCCCTTATCTGGCTGGGAGGAACGTAGAGAGGAGAGGTGCCCTTTTCTGTTTCATTTGTTTGATGTTGGCTACCCCGTAAAATTGGGGGAAGTGCCTTGGTATATGTATGTATGTATTATCTACACATACCTACAATCACATACATTCACAATTGTACCTTAAATATTTATTTTAATTCCAACTAATCATTATTACTAATTTTCAATATTTAACTTAGCCGGTGATTATATAAGCTGCAACTCTGTTGCTCGACAGAAAACTCTACGTTAAAAATCCGCCAGCGATCGCTATGCAGGTAGGGGGTGTACTTCAACAGCGCCATCTGTCATGCAAGTACTCAGTACTCAATGTAAACAAAGAACTCAATTTTCTCTCTGTCGGGCTACCGGCAAGACCTACTAATTCGCTGTTGCTAACTGGATTTGTTTTCACAACTATTGGTGAAGTACACTATTCTAGTTTTGAGCTTTCGCTATGCAGGTGTTTTATCTTCATCTCAAAACTTGAACTCGTTTTGGATAGATTTAATTATGGTGACAAAGAGAGTATGGACTTTCTTTCACTTTTAAATGGCCGACCCTTCCCTTAGACGGAAGTGTGTTTAGGCTTTTAGTAATTATCTTATCACGTTATAGATTTTCCTCTATATATTTTATATCTCTCCGCCTTTATTAGGCCTCTTCGATTAACTTTCCATTTTTTATAAACATATAAAATAAATTTTAATGCTTTGTTTATATAGACCTTTCCTGAGAGTAGGCGGTCCTAACTTGGAAACCGAAGTTAATCAACATTGAGCCCTTTATATCGTCTTTAGCTTTTAAAGGATTTAAAACTTTTTAAATGTAATATTTTATGAAAGAATTTCTTTGATAGTCTTCGTACTGTTTTCAAAGATGAACTAACGTTTAGTTTTTTATGCTACGCAGTTGTTGACGTTCAGGACGTTCAACATGCGCTCTATCGTTACGATAGAGAGAGAGTGTATCACGGTTTCACTTTGCAGTAAGAGTAAATCGATTCTGACGTTTTGTTCATTCTTTCTTAGCTTAAATGTTTTAAATTCTAATTTAAAGGAACTTTTTATTTGAAAAACCTTTCAGTTTTTTCCTTTAGTCAAATAACATGTTTTTTTGACGATATATAATTGGGCTCTTCTCTTAGGTGCGAAATCAAGAGAGAAAGAGAGAGAGAGATAGAGACGGAGGGAGAGAGAGGAGAGAAAACGTTCCGTTCAAGCGGGTAACGTTGTTCTCGTGTTACTCTCGTCCCTAGTCTCTGTACGGGGAGGAAGGATAAAACGTTTTTAGGTTTTTATTCTCGTCCCCAGACTATGTGCGGTGAGAGATTGAAAACGTAGTTATATGAACTAGTGTTTAGTCTCTTTCCCAGCCACTGATTTTTCTTTTTATCTTTAAATATGTTTTCTGTTTTTTGCTGGTATTATGAGCTTGCATTATACGACTAATTTCGCAATTACTACCTTTTAATGAAGGGTAGAATTGCGTGTTTCAGGTAGAAATAAGTGCAAAACAGAAAATCGAAGTGATAAAGTGATATGCGCAAAGTGTTACAGTGTTGCGTCCGAGGCGCAAAGTGTTACAGTGTTGCGTCCGAGGGTTCGTCTGTTCGTGCCTGTCGTTCACCTAGTCCGGGACCTCTTGCAAGCTCCCAAGCCCAGGGGAGAAGTAATGTCAAAAGACTTATGGGTTCGAGAGGCCTTGACCAACGAACAGACGTTTTCCCTCTATGGTATCGGGTGTTTCTTACCAAGATCTCCCCTACCATAAGACGAGAGAGACGTTGTTTCTCCTCGCCATCCGTAGGCTTTTCGCATAAGAAACCTGTCACAAGGTTTCGAAGCCCTTAAGCGAAAGTCAGTCCTTTCAGGACAGGTCCAGCGTCCTGGCTACAGCCATTAGGACAGCTCTGACCCTATGCAGTCATCGGATAACTGCTCGCCGCCTAACAAAAGCGTAATACAGACTCCGAAAGTCTTTTTTTTTGTAGGCAAAGTGTTGCGGTCACAGACGTTACCCTCGTCTATTACCACAACCATTTCCGTTGATCCTTAAGGGGTTGTATGGCAAAACATGCAGTATATGCTTGCCTCCCTTATGGAAGACTATTCTGCCGATTAGTCCGTTGAGTCTAGCCGTTTATCTCATCGATATCCTGGCTTTCAGCCAACCTAACGTTCCTTTGTGCTTACTGTTGACGTTGGCGTAGCTTAGTCACGTCAGTCAGGTTGTTTAGAACCACACTCGATGCGGTCTCGTGTGGTTTTTCAGCCGCATTTGGACGTTAGGCCACTTGCTGATGCTCCTGTTGACGTTCAAGACGTTCACTAACAATCGGAGTTGACTTGTTTTGACGCTGTGCGTCAACCTCCGCATTCTAGAGTTGTTTTGACTGCTCAGTCTAGGCAGTCAAAGCAGTCTCGAGTGGACGCTGTACGTCCTCACGCACCTGTTGTGGTTGACAGTTCAGTTGTTGACAGTTCACAGACTGTCAAGCAGTTACATGACGTTGCGTTCTGGTCCGCTACTAATGCACCAGTGAGAGACTCAGCTTTTATCGGACAAGGTTCCTGTAGATGAGGAAGTTGCTGTTCTCCCTCCTACTGATATTCCCTTGAGGACTCTGTCAGATGGAGAGGAGCCTTAAGCTGCTTAGCCTCCTATGGACTTTAATTAAATCATGATGATTTTTTTAAGGATCTTCGTCCGGATCTTGTAACTGCTGCTCTTCGTTCGCCTAAACGTCAGAACTTACACTAGGCCTAGCTACTTCGAAGCCGTTGTTTTTAAGCTAGTGCTCTCTCGCTCTCCTAGAGAGTGTTACGTTGGCTAGGCGACTGGTTTTTCACCAGGAGGAGTTTGGGGGATACAGCCTTTGCTTTCCCTTCTTTTAAACTGGTTTATAGAGCGAGAGTCTGATATGACACGAGAGAAGTTCTCGGCTTGGGAGTTCATGCCTCTGCCCAGATAGACTTCTCAATTCTGGTAGACTCTCCCTGGCGCCTAGCCAGGAGACGCTCCAAGTTGTTTACAGGTCAACTTCTCAGCTGTTGTCGAGCCTTTGAAGTTTTGCTGTACTATTATGTCACGCATAACAAGGCTTTCAGGGATGGTAAACGGTTCCGCCTCAGTCGCTAACCCCGTCTGTTGCCACACCTGCTCCCGTAGACCCTAAATGGGCTTTGCTGCAAGACATGCAGTCCAAGCTTGCGTCCTTGATAGAGGACTTAAATGCGGAGAAGAACCTTCTGGCCAACAACCTTCCAACCGGTCGGTTGTGCGCCCTGTTGACGCTGAGGTAACCTACTCGCGTCTGCCAGTTGAGGTGGTTCCTCCACCTATGCGACCCAGTGTGGGTTGCCAGCCGCACGTTGACGTTAAGCGACGCTCGGAGGTGGTTGTTGACGTTCAGGACGTTCAACAACCAGCAGAGGTGACTTGTTGTGACGCAGTGCGTCAACCTCAGCAACCCGGTAGGGTGTTGACTGCACAACCCAGACGGTCTAGACAGTTTCGCGTTGACGCTCTGCTTCCTCGCGCACCCATGGTTGTTGACAGTTCACAGACTGTGCAGCAGTTCCATGATATTGCGTCCGGCTCCGTCACGCATCCACCAGTGCGACCGGATTCAGCGAGTCAGACGTTGCCCACTCCATTGCCGTTTCCTCATCAGTTTCGGATGAGGAACCCTCTGATGAGGACGTTGCTGAACAAGACGATCAGCCCCCAGCCCTGCTATCCATCCAGAAGATGCTGAAGAAGGAACGCTGCTCAGTCAGGCTGTGGATGAGTCTGGTAGGGACGCTGTCATCCGTGGATCAATTTGTGTCACTAGGAAGACTACACCTCCGTCCTCTTCAATACCATCTAGCTTTTCACTGGAAAAAGGACAAGACGCTAGAAGCGGTCTCGATCCCGGTTTCCGAAAAGATAAAGTCTTGTCTGACTTGATGAAAGGACTATATCAACCTAAGAGAGGGTCTTCCCCTGACTGTTCAGACTCCCAACCACGTTCTCTTCTCGGACGCATCGGACGTAGGCTGGGGTGCGACATTAGACGGTCGGGAATGCTCGGGAATATGGAACTCGAGTCAAAGGACAATGCATTTCAACTGCAAGGAGCTTCTGGCAGTACGTCTGGCCTGGAAAAGCTTCAGGTCTCTCCTTCAAGGCAAAGTGGTGGAGGTGAACTCGGACAACACCACGGCTTTGGCGTACATCTCCAAGCAAGGAGGGACCTACTCTCTGACGTTGTACGAGATCGCAAGGGACCTCCTCACCTGGTCAAAAGGTCTAGACATATCACTAGTAACGAGGTTCATCCAAGGCAACTTGAATGTCATGGCAGATTGTCTCAGTCGGAAGGGACAAATAATTCCAACATAATGGACCCTCCACAAGGATGTATGCAAGAGACTTTGGGCCACCTGGGGCCAGCCAACCATAGATCTCTTCGCAACCTCGATGACCAAGAGGCTCCCAATATTTTGCTCACCAATCCCGGACCCAGCAGCAGTTCATATAGATGCCTTTCTCCTAGATTGGTCACATCTAGATCTATATGCCTTCCCTCCGTTCAAGATTGTCAACAAGGTACTGCAGAAGTTCGCCTCTCACGAAGGGACAAGGTTGACGCTAGTTGCTTCCCTCTGGCCCGCGAGAGAATGGTTCACCGAGGTACTTCGATGGCTAGTAGACGTTCCCAGAACACTTCCCCTAAGGGTGGACCTTCTACGTCAGCCACACGTAAAGAAGGTACACCAAGGCCTCCACGCTCTTCGTCTGACTGCCTTCAGACTATCGAAAGACTCTCGAGAGCTAGAGGCTTTTCGAAGGAGGCAGCCAGAGCGATTGCTAGAGCAAGGAGAACATCCACCCTTAGAGTCTACCAATCGAAGTGGGAAACCTTCCGAAACTGGTGCAAGTCAGTATCCGTATCCTCGACCAGTACCTCTGTAACTCAAATAGCTGACTTTCTCTTATATCTGAGGAAAGAACGATCTCTTTCAGCTCCCACTATCAAGGGTTACAGAAGCATGTTGGCATCAGTCTTCCGTCACAGAGGCTTAGATCTTTCCAACAATAAAGATCTACAGGACCTCCTTAAGTCTTTTGAGACCACGAAGGAGCGTCGTTTGGTTACACCTGGTTGGAATTTAGACGTGGTACTAAGATTCCTTATGTCAGACAGGTTCGAACCGCTACAATCAGCCTCCCGGAAAGATCTCACCTTAAAGACTCTTTTCCTTGTATGCTTAGCCACAGCTAAAAGAGTCAGTGAGATTCATGCCTTCAGCAAGAACATCGGATTCTCATCCGAAACGGCTACATGTTCTACAACTTGGTTTTCTAGCCAAAAACGAGCTGCCTTCTCGGCCTTGGCCAATATCGTTCGATATTCCAAACTTATCGTATGGTTGGAAATGAACTAGAAAGAGTCTTATGCCCTGTAAGAGCTCTTAAGTTCTATTTAAAACGAACTAAACCTTTACGAGGCCCGTCTGAAGCTTTATGGTGTTCAGTTAAGAAACCATCTTTGCCTATGTCAAAGAATGCTTTATCCTATTTTATCAGACTGTTAATACGAGAAGCTCATTCCCATCTGAATGAGGAAGACCAAGCTTTGCTGAAGGTAAGGACACATGAAGTTAGAGCTGTCGCAACTTCCGTGGCCTTTAAACAAAATAGATCTCTGCAAAGTATAATCGACGCAACCTATTGGAAAAGCAAGTCAGTGTTCGCGTCTTTTTATCTTAAGAATGTCCAGTCTCTTTACGAGAACTGCTACACTCTGGGACCATTCGTAGCAACGAGTGCAGTAGTGGGTGAGGGCTCAACCACTACAATTCCCTAATTCCATAACCTTTTTAATCTTTCTTTTGAAATGTTTTATTATTGTTTTTGGGTTGTCCGGAAGGCTAAGAAGCCTTTCGCATCCTACTTGATTTGGCGGGTGGTCAAAGTCATTTCTTGAGAAGCGCCTAGATTAGAGGTTTTGATGAGGTCCTGTTGTATGGGTTGCAACCCTTGATACTTCAGCTCCTAGGGGTCGCTCAGCATCCTAAGAGGATCGCGAGGCTCCGTAAGGAAGACGTACTTAAAAAGGCAGAGTAATTGTTCAAGTCGACTTCCTTACCAGGTACTTATTTATTTTAAGTTTGTTATTTTGATAACTGCTAAAATAAAATAAAAAATCCTTAGCTCATAATAATGTAAACATTTATTGCTGGTCTCTACCCACCCCCCTGGGTGTGAATCAGCTTATATAATCACCGGCTAAGTTAAATATTGAAAAAAGGGATTTTGACGTAGGAAAAATCTATTTCTGGGCGAGGGACCTGTGCCGCCCAGTGAATAAGCTCCTATTAGCACTTATTCTTAGGTAATTTACTGCTAAATATACCAGAGAAAAAATGTAAAGGAGTGCTAGGTTAACTAGCTCGCTCACCTATTGGTGTCGGTATAAAATTGGGCGTATAATCCAGAGGTCCCGCACTATTTAGATTCATCCACGACAAAGACCCCAATAGAGGAGAGCCGTTCAACCTCACTCGGCACCAGCAACTCTGCATCCGCTCAGAACCCAACTCCTTAGCACCCAAAATTTGGGGACTCCAAGGGAGAGGAGCTGGGAGGGTTCACTGGGCGGCACAGGTCCCTCGCCCAGAAATAGATTTTTCCTACGTCAAAATCCCTTTTTTGGGCTTGAACCTGTGCCGGCCAGTGAATATATACAAGAGAAATGTCACCAAACTTGCAAAATAAAGGAAAACATAAACATAAGGGAAATACAAGTTGCTTTAATCAGAGATGAGTGCCAAAAACAGCTATAAGGGTATCTTAAAAAGAACATAAATCCACTTGGTAGAACAATTGACCAAAAAAGGTAAGGTATAATAATGCTGTGAGTGATGATATATACAGATACTCGGGAGTCAAAAATTTACAAATATAATAATAGTAATCAGGTGCGAAATCAACGAATACAAATAGGGTATAAATGAGGCAGGTAAGGGGAGAGATAAAATAACAAGGAATTAACATATGAGTTACCTGGGGGTAACTACGCTCCCTGCAGCTACTGTAGGAAATTTAAGGGCTTCCAAATGTTTAAGGTAGTGTTTCTTGAACACTGAGGGTGACTTCCACCCTGTATACCTGGAAAGATCCGTAAAATTCATGTGGTGAAAAAAGTTCACCGAAGTAGCAACCGCTCTGATATCATGTGCAAGAGGAAAAGAGTCAGGGCTAGCTTGTTTAATAAAATACAAAATTTGTTGCCTGATCCCTTTAATGGTAATGGTACCGCCTTGTTCTCTAACGAATAGAGGCCCCGAGGAGTTAGAGGAGGTCCGGGATAAATAAGACCTAAGAGTAGTAACAGGGCACAGAGACGGATCTTGCGTGAGGGGAACAATTTTCCAGGAGGACCATCTGTTCTGAGGGTCTTCGTTCTTAGCTAAAAAGAATTTGTTAGGTGAAAGAAGGACCTCTCCCGAAGGAAGGAACTCAATATGACCCGGGTCTCTTGACAAAGCTGCCAGTTCAGAAATTCTTGCCCCGGAAGCCAAACTCACCAGGAAAAGTGTTTTCCTGAGAAGGGGAATGTAATCACAAGAACTGTTAATGGTATCAGAAGCCAATTTGAGTACATCATTAAGGAACCAGGTAACCGGGGTAGGACGAGTAACCGGTTTCAGTCTGGCACAGGCTTTCGGAATTGAAGCTAACACAGAGTCGGTTAAGTCTATGTTAAAACCCACTAGGAATATCTTTTTCAAGGCAGATTTAATAGTGGTGATAGTATTGGCTGCCAGACCTGATTCTAATAAAGTTCTAAAGAAAGTGACTGTAAGGTTCAAGTTCATACAGTGTACGTCTGAGTCTATCAAAAATTTAGCCAACTTTTTAACCGCAGAATCATATTGGCGGATGGTGGAATCCCGTTTATCTGATTCTAGGAACAGGGTGTTTTGAGGATCGATATTGGCGCCATGCATGGCCGCAAACTTCATGAAGTCCATAAAGTTAGGGCGCTCTGAATGTTTGAGAAAGCGTACACAACGCGTGTTTGTACTATCTGAGACAGAACCGGATTGGGTATCGGGTGAGGATGTAGTCTCAACTCTCGCAGGAGAGGATACCAATTGCTCTTGGGCCAGTTGGGTGCGACCAAGGCTACTCGTCCCTTGAAGGATCTCAGCTTGTCTAGGACTTTCAGTAAAAGATTCACCGGGGGAAAGAGATAAATCCTTTCCCAGATGTCCCAATTCTGTGACATAGCGTCTGTGGCGTAGGCCTGAGGGTCTAGATTGGGAGCCACATATACTCTCAACTTGTGGTTGGACTCCGTGGCGAAGAGATCCACTTGGAGACCCGGAACCCGAGAGAGAATCCACCGGAATGACTTTAGATCGAGTGACCATTCCGATTCTAGAGGGGAGGTCCGGGACAAGGCGTCTGCCACTACGTTCCGGACTCCCGCCAGGTGGACAGCTGAAAGATGCCAACGGTTCGAGGCTGCTAGGGAGAATATGGCTACTAGAACATGGTTCAGAGGCCCTGATTTTGATCCGCCTCTGTTGAGGCAGCGGACCACCACTTCACTGTCGAGAACCAGACGAAGGTGTTGTCTCTTGGGTGGAGCGAGACGTTTCAGGGTTAGAAGAACTGCCATGGCCTCCAGCACATTGATGTGAAATTGGCGGAATAAGGGAGACCAAAGACCTTGAACTTTCCTGAGCTGAGAATAGCCTCCCCAACCTGATAGGGATGCGTCCGTGTGAATGATTAACTTCGGAGGCGGAAATCGAAGGGGAACTGACTTTGACAGATTGTTGGCCCTTGTCCAAGGTAGAAGTCTTTCCCGGAGAATGGGAGGAAGGCGGACTTTCCTGTCCCGGAGCTTCCGGTTCGCCCTCGAACGCCAGACACGATTGATATCTTTCAATTTTGCCTTCAGAAGTAGATCCGTCACTGAAGCAAATTGAAGGGACCCTAGGATCCTCTCTTGGAGTCGTCTGGAACTTACTTTGTCTTTGAGAAAGCGTTTGGTGTTCATTGCAATCTCTAACCTCTTGGGTTTGGGAAGACACAGAGTATGAGATATAAGATCCCATTGCAGGCCGAGCCATTGGAACTTCGATTTTGGAAGAAGACGGGACTTCTTGAAGTTGATCTGGAAGCCTAGAGATTGAAGGTATTGGATGACTTTGTGAGTGGCTTTTAGGCAATTTTGGGAGGTGTCTGACCAAATGAGCCAGTCGTCCAGATAGGCTACTACTTGAATCCCTTGATTTCTGAGTTCCTGAACAGCAACTTCTGCTAACTTTGTGAAGATCCTTGGGGCGATGTTGAGCCCAAAGGGCATCACCTTGAAGGAGTAATTTTTGTCCCCTAGGCGGAAGCCTAGATACGGACGGAAGTGTCTCGCTATCGGGACGTGATAATAGGCGTCTGTAAGATCGATAGAGGTGGTGACGGCCCCACGGGGAAGTAAGGTCCGCACCTGCGAGACGGTAAGCATTCGAAACTTGTCGCATTGAATGGACAAGTTGAGAAGGGATAGGTCTAGAATCACTCTTCTCTTGTCCGAATCCTTCTTCGGGACACTGAACAGCCGACCCTGAAACTTCAGGTGTTTCGTTTCTTGTATGGCGTTCTTTTGTAACAGGTCCTGGACAAATTCGACTAGGTCCGGAGTGGAATGTTGATGAAATCTGTTCGGAGGTGGAGGTCCTTGAATCCAACTCCACCCCAGTCCCTTGGAGATGATACTGAAAGCCCAGGGACTGAACCTCCATTTGTTGCGGAAGGCATAAAGCCTCCCCCCTACCCGCTGCACCTCAGTATTGGTTTGAGGAGTTGCCTCCACGTCCGCCTCGGAAGTTCTTTCCCTTGCGAAAGAATCTACCTCTACCTCTGTTCTGGTTTGAACCACGATGGTAGCCTCTACCTCTGTTATAACTCTGGGAAGAGCCTTGAGCCTCATAAGACTGGTTAAAGGCTGGAGAGGTGGTGGAGGCACCGGGAAGCTGGCTCTTAGGGAGCAGAACGGTGACATAGTCGTCCGATGAAGGAGCCCGAGAGGTGGAAGGCTGTGCAGAAGCAGCAGGAGATGGAGGAAGAGGCTGACGGAAAACAGACGAACTACTCTGCTGTTGCCGGAACTGGGTGGAGGTATACGGGCGGAGCTTCTTCCTACCCCGGGCTTGGTAATTTGCGGGATCATATTTCCGCTTAGGAGTCAAACCCCAACGGGTTTTAAGGCTCTGATTAACCCTAGTAGCCTCCGCCAAGACTTCCTCCACAAGATCCTCAGGGAAAAGATTTGAACCCCAGCAAGAGGACCGGATAAGTTTATTAGGCGCGTGCCTAATAGTCGCCTCAGCCAGGACGTGTTTGCGGCACCTACGTTTGGCAATAGCAAAGTCATATAGATCGAAATATAACGACTGCAAAGTAGCCTTATTGAGAGACTTAAAGATACTCTCAGTATCATAAGTTAAGGCTATCGACTCCGTAGACGTGGCCAAGTTCAAAGTTCGACCAACACGTAGGCGGGAATCATACTCCTGTTTAATAAGGGATTCCGGGAGACGGGGAAGCCGTTCGCTAAACATTACCGACGCACAGTCGGCTGTTAGCTTGCCAGAAGTAAAGGTGGTATGGACATTGTCCCAACACTCATTACCTGAAGGAAGAAGGAGGGAGATCGGGTCTACCTCTCGGATGGGAGGCAAGGGCTTCTCCTCCAGAGCATATTGAAAAGCCAGTTCTGCAACCTTATTGACGCATGGAGTCACGGTATTCTTGTCCATTAAGAACATTGTGAACGAACTTTTATGAGGCGTCAACATGGTATTGGTGCAACCAATATCATTCAGAAACCTAGCCCAAACAGATTGGGCTTGTTCCTTTGGGAAAATGACAGTCTCTTTGGGGACCTTATCCAGCCGAACCAGAGCTTCCTCGGTAAGCCTGGCATAACCATGAAATGGAAATGCGAGACCAGGAGGAAAGAATTCAAAGTCCTCTAGGGGACGAGTGCCAAGACCTTCCAATGTTAACATCCCGTCTGAAAATGGGGAATGAAGAGCCATGCGCCAAGGGTTATTCTTGGTAAACGGCGGAAGCTTAGAGGCATCCGGGATGAGAGAGCTTTGAACTCGCTCCGGAGCACCCTGCTCTAATGCCCCAAGTCTCTGACCAATGTTAGAGAACATCGTGTCCATCTTGGCCTGCATTTCCGACACCAACTTAGCTTGCATCTCCGACACAATGCGAAGCATGGCTGATTCGGAAAGGCCCGGATTTGGAGCAGAAGTGGCGGATTGTACTCCCGGGTCGTGAGACTTAGAGGAGGAGCCGGAAGCCTTAGATGACGGGTTCGTATTAGACTTGGAACTATGGGAAGCCTTGTGGGGCTTACGAGCTTTTAGCAAAGTCCTAGATATAGACTTATCTTTGGGGGGAACCGGGTGTGATCGGTGAGACGAATCACGGTCCCCAGAAAGACCATGGAAAGAAGAGAGATCAGATGAAGAAGAAAGAGCGGGGCTGAGGATAGGAATCTCAGCGCCGGTAACACCTGCCTCACTTACCACCCTACCTGCATCCGGATCATCCAACAACATAGGTTCGACGTCCAAGTTCATGGAGGCAACATTGTCTTCCAGATCTCCAGGGGCATCCAACGGATCTTGTTCCTGGTCTATGAATCCCGCAATAGTGGCATCAATGTGGGCAATGATGGGTGCCGCAACATGCCTAGCCACAGCGGCTGAAGACTTGGCATTAGGGTAGATCATTGCACAGTAGTCTTCAGACAGGACGTAAGGCTGTTTAGATTTGACGTTTCTGGCAAATCCCCTAACCCACACTTTCAGTGTGGCCCGAGCCGCAGTCTTCTGCTCCGGGGATGCCTGAAATAATAGTGGGAATTATAAAAAGGAAGATTCCCGGTGGTCCTTCAAGGCCATAGAAATCTTACTAAATAGTGTATGTATACCAAAAAAGGTAAAATAATTAGAAAGGCAACATAGCCAACGGGACTCACCGAATCAGATCCGAGGGTGGTGATGAGGTCAAAACAGACCATACAGTTATCAGGGTGCCAGACCACTATGTCCTCCAGCTGAACTCCGCAGAGGGCGTGAGACCTACATACGGTATGGCCACAAGGCTGATGAAGAACAGCCGCACAGGCCGTCGTCTGACAATGCACCATCTATAAAAAGAATAGTATATGAGAAACTGTAATTCTCTTAAGTAGGGGCGGGTCCAGAGGACCCGGGACTAACATAAGTCTAACTTAAGACTAGAGCTTAACTGTAATACTCTTAAGTAGGGGCGGGTCCGGAGGACCCGGGCCTAAACATAAGTCTAACTTAAGACTAGAGCTTAACTGTAATACTCTTAAGTAGGGGCGGGTCCGGAGGACCCGGGCCTAAACATAAGTCTAACTTAAGACTAGAGTATAGCTATCCATTCCGGTCGAGCCGGGATCATAAAAAAGGATGCAACAACAAAGAATTAAGACACATGGTGTCTGATTTCCCGGAGCGAGGTTAAGCCCCGGGCCGGGAAATAAAGGTAAGAATTAAGACACATGGTGTCTGATTTCCCGGAGCGAGGTTAAGCCCCGGGCCGGAAATAAAGGTATATCCATAAACCAATACATATAGGAACTCCGGGATAGTGATCTGTCATATATAATCCTATATAATCATAGGAACTGTTATAAATTAATAGGGGGGCGGAACTGTAGATAAGAACCGCCAACCGAACCCGGAGGGTTTCGTATAACATAATAAAATTGTGATAGGTGAATATAAAATAGGGTGCACCGGGATCCTACTCTGTTGAAAGGTGGCCAACCCGTCTAGACAGAGACGAAACCGCCGGGACACCCGGAGGACAAAGTCCATAAACACTGAACTACCCCCTCTAAAAGGAGGGAAGGCAACGGTCCCCTAGGAGAGGGGGGAGAGAAGCCTAGCCACCAACCTAGCGAGAGGAGGAGCTTGGGGGAGGATCACGTGATACGGAGCAGCAGGGCTACCAACTGACGATCCCCAAACACTACCAAAACAGATCATACGGAGTAATAAGCACAAATATTCATTATAAAAGTAATAGCGTTGAAAAATATATGAATATACACATAAAAAATTAGGGCAAGGTATGCAACATAATAAATAAATCCCAAAGGACAGCAACCTGATGGCTTAAATAATAAAAATTGCCGCCCAGTAATGAAGGTCGGCAAGCCATCTACGATACGTAACTGATATCGGCCCTAAATATGAACCACAAGGGTTCTAAACGCTAAATAATGAATATCCACAATAAAACATATAAAAATTTAATTAATAATAAAAATAATACACTTAGTAACACCGCGAGTGAAACTAAAAGCTCTCAAAACAGGAGTACCAACCTTAAGCGGAATCAAGCAAGATCGATATGATCGAAGAGAATAAACTCCTATAATTTAAATATTAAATGATCTAGATTGCTCAAAACACAGCAAAACATAGCTTGGTACTCAACTTAGACGGTGTCTCCTGGGAAACCGATGAAGCCATAATCCAGTGGAAAATAAGCAAAATACGAGAGCACAAAAAAAGCGGGTTACAACACAGGCGTGCTAAAAAAGGAGTTGGGTTCTGAGCGGATGCAGAGTTGCTGGTGCCGAGTGAGGTTGAACGGCTCTCCTCTATTGGGGTCTTTGTCGTGGATGAATCTAAATAGTGCGGGACCTCTGGATTATACGCCCAATTTTATACCGACACCAATAGGTGAGCGAGCTAGTTAACCTAGCACTCCTTTACATTTTTTCTCTGGTATATTTAGCAGTAAATTACCTAAGAATAAGTGCTAATAGGAGCTTATTCACTGGCCGGCACAGGTTCAAGCCCAGAAATGTTATTTTTATAATAAAATAAATTTTTGAATTTACTTACCCGGTGATTATATATTAAAGGACCCTCCCTTCCTCCCCAATAGAGACGCAGTGGACCGAGGAGAAAATTGAGTTCTTTGTTTACATTGAGTACTGAGTACCTGCATGACAGATGGCGCTGTTGAAGTACACCCCCTACCTGCATAGCGATCGCTGGCGGATTTTTAACATAGAGTTTTCTGTCGAGCAACAGAGTTGCAGCTTATATAATCACCGGGTAAGTATATTCAAAAATTTATTTTATTATAAAAATAACATTTCCCTATCCAATAAACTTAACACTAAAAGTTTTGATCGATTACAACAAACACGAACAACATGAACATTTATAGACTAATGTGTATCATAGTACGATACTATCTTTTTGACATTACCACAGGATGGTTTTGTTTAAGTCATATTTCACTGGCAATGACTGTACAACAGTATAAATCTCAAAAACAACACATTACAGTATTCAAGCACTGAGTAATATCTGTGCAAGTACAGTACTGTATTCAACCTATTTCCTTGTAGCTTTAATTTTTTGTTCACTTTTCTATTCTTAGTGACTTATTTCCGATCTTACTATTGGACTTAAAAGGGGTGTCCATATTGCACTACATCTTATATCCTAATAGAGGCAAACATAAAACTTCCTGTGGTGTTTTGACATCCAACCAGGTCCACACACGACCAAGTACAATTCAGTCGGCACTGGGCTCACAAAAACAGGCAAATGGAAGGGAAGTCACCCACGTCATTAGATCATCTCATTCATAAAAAGAGTGATAATTGTGGAAAACTGTCAGATGGGAGGGAAATACTAAACCAAAATTAAGGAAAACTACTGTACTACAATTCCTCTTTAAGAAGTCACTACTAATGATATTTTTGTGTAATTCTACTATTGGTAACATGCATGAAAGGCAGTGATTGCTACTTACCTTCAGAAATGTTTAATACTGGTGAGAAATTAATTCTAGCAAGGTTTATATCTTTATATTTTAATATTTATGGGATGTTTGTTGAATGGAATATCATAGCATCTTAATGAAAAATGCTCTTAAAGGTCTGAATAACACTGTAATGTAGTAGTAAGAGGCATTTCAGGCTGCAGTTAAATTATTATTTGTATGGTAATAGATACTGAAACTATTTAGGAATTTCATATTTTTCAGAAGTGCCAACAGTTTATCATGAGAGATGGACTTTGTACACCTGGTACAACCCCTAGTTATATGCGAACTGCTCTTTCCCCGCTGATAGAATGTGCTACATACATCAAAAGGTAAAACTCAACTGTATGCATAATAAAAATCAATACAGTACACCTGGTAAGAGAGTATAGGTAGAATGCCATAACATGTACTGTAATATGTAGGTTGAAGGTGAGAAACATTCTTTGTGAATGAACCCCTTTACTTTACCTCCCGAAAACTCACTTTGATATGATTCTGCTTCATTCAACAATGAGTTTATTCTGGTCTGAGGAAAAAAATAGAGCAAAATCAACAAAGTTTAAGAATTTTGAGAGGAAGGGCCCACGCATATTGCATATCAAGTATTTCTTCATCCCAGCTGCCTAAGATACCTAAAAAATTTTCTCAATATTCCTTAGTTGGAAGTATGTAGTAGTGTCTGATGATGACTGTTTTTTCTTGGTTTTTATAATGGTTTCCTATTTCATATATATTGAATTGAGAATTCAAAAATAGTAAATTGGCCCTCAAAGGATGAAGATGCACCATTTTTTTGTACAGCATTGTTCACATCTTGTTTTAATTTCTCTGATCAGACATGCAAATGTTTTGTTGTTCCTACATGTAATACAATCTTTCGACTTTAAGAGTATAGCTTGAGCTAATCTAGAATGCCGTTTAAACTTTTAAATAGGTAGTGCTAGTAGTAGCTGGCATGTGGCAGGTAGGCACAAGATTATTTCCATTTTCTACACAAGATTCTTCATGCATGATCATATACAAACACAATCGTTAACATATAAGCAGCCACATACATGGTCGTTCATGAACACTAACTTACACACTCACAAGCTTCAGAAATATGATTATCTGTCTTCATTTGAGATCCATAATTTATGATTGTAATTATTGTATAGATATATCGATAAGTGTTATTTGCAATGCTGTTAATTTATGTATAGTTATTAAGTCAGAGATTAGGTATTAAATTTATTTTGATCTTTTTATAGACTAGAGGTGATGTGCTCGCCTCCAATATACAGTAGAAAGTTCAGAAGGAGAGGATCTGTCTTCAACGCATTCATTGATGCTGTAGCTAACTTTTTGCAGATTCACAGGTAATATTTGTAAACGGAGTTACAAGAGTATCTTGATTGTAAAAATAAATTCTCTACAATATGTTGATTTTTTTTAGTTTTGCAAGTAATTTGCAGTGTGCGCTGAGTTGTTTGATGATAATGTAATATGATAAATAGATTATCTTTTAGAAATATTTTTTTCTAAGTTACTGTTATTCATTTCTAGAGGGAAGGTTTTGTTGTTAACTGGAGAACACAATCTTCTTCGCCTTCTTCAGAAACTAGAAGGTCCCATTAGAAGAGTAAGATTTGTTTCTTCATTATGCTGTATTTCCCAAGAACACGAATCCTTTATGGAGCAGAGCGTTGATGAGAGTATTTGCTCCCATGAATTGTCCTCCAGTATTGTTAGGAAAGAAATGACAAAATCTTTGGAGGGCAGTTTAACAAGTTCGTTTATTGGCCGACCATATGGAGGCGTATCCCTGGGCTTAAACTTGCTGGGGGATCTTAATAATCTCCTGTCAGTCACAAAAGATAAAGAGTACCTGATGCTTCTTGTTTATCTTATCAAGGCAACTTGCATTCCATTTTTCAAGTAAGTGCATCTCACCTTCTGAATTTTATTGGAAGCCATATTTCAGTTAAGATGTACGGTAATAAATTTAGAATGAATAGATTTGACTTTTTGTTTGCTTTGATCATATGCTAAGATATATTAGGTGCACATTACAGTGATCACACTTCAGTTATGTCACAAATAGATAGAAAACAAGTCAACGACTGTTGTTGGTGACAGTCACTGACAAATGGATGATTAAATGATACACTAGTGTAGACTATCGCTAACTTGCTGGCTTCTTGTTAACATAGGGATATTTACTTTTCTTTTCAGATATTTGGAAGACTGGATATATGAAGGTGTATGTTTTGATCCAGAGCTAGAATTCATGGTCAAAGTTGATAGTGCTTCATTGCTTCATCGGGATCGAAGGTACTGGACACATGGATATACACTTCGTGACTTATCAGCAATGCCCTCATTTCTAAGGGAAGTTTTGGAGCAAGCTTTTATCTGTGGCAAAGCACTGAACTTATTGAAAATTTGTTCTCCCAAGGTAAGATGTCAAGTTATGCTTGAAATTAAATGTTTATCAAAGAGAACAAACTGATCTCTCAAGCTTTGCTTCTTTTCATCATCATCATCATCATCATCATCACTTGCTAAGCTACAACCCTAGTTGGAATAGCAAGATGCTATAAGCCCAGGGGCTCCAACAGGGAAAATAACACAGTGAAGCAAGGTAACAAGGAAATAAGAGAATTAATTAACTATTAAAATAAGATATTTAAGAACAGTAACAACAATTAAAGTAAATATTTCATATATAAAGATAAAAACTTCAACAAAATAAGAGAAAGAGAAATAAAATAGAAAAGTGTGCCCGAGTGTGCCCTCAAGCAAGAGAACTCCAACCCAAGACAGCAGAAGACCCTGGTACAGAGGCTATGGCACTACCCAAGACTAGATAACGATGGTTTGATTTTGGAGTGTCCTTCTCCTAGAAGAGCTGCTTACCAATAGCTAAAGAGTCTTCTACCCATACCAAGAGGAAAGTAGCCACTGAACAATTACATTGCAGTAGTTAACCTCTTGAGTGAAGAAGAATTGTTTGGTAATCTGTGTTGTCAGGTGTATGAGGAAGGGAAAATATGTAAAGAATAGGCCAGACTATTCAGTGTATGTGTAGGCAAAAGGAAAATGAACCATAACCAGAGAGAAGGATCCTATGTAGTACTGCCTGACCAGTCAAAGTACCCAATAACTCTCTACGTTAACACTTATCTTATTACTTTGGTCCATAGTCAAAGTAGGGAGACTCAATAGATTAAGTATTCTTTGGATTAATGACCTTTGCAGTTATGATGGTGGATGATGTATAATCATTCATTCACATTTGCTAGGAGAAATTTTCTTGGAGCTCTTCAACTGGGCCCATTCTCATTCTCAACCATTTTACTCCATCTTTAAAAATGTGATTTTGTCTGGGGTTGTCTTACAGGGCTTTACCCTATTAGCTGTCTTTATTTCAAAATATCATAAGTAGCCCCGGAGTTTAGCTGGTGCCTTGATAGTATGGCTCTTACATAACCTTTGCAAACCTGTACTTAATTTACTGTTATCATACAGTTTCAAGAGTTTCGCTTTCAAAATGCTTGACTTCTGTTAAGGTACCTTAGCAAAAATTAAGGATGATGATATAGCTGATTGTTACAGATGAACAAGTTATGATGCATAAGCTGAGGAACTAATGTATTCGTAATTACAATCAGGTTATTCTTTATTTGCATGTGTTTGTCAATTACTGCTCTTCCTTGTGGGCTCAGTATTACCGTTTGTATGCGAGTGATAGGGGTTATGACTTTGTTGTTCCTATAAGTTATCAAACCTTTCATCTTTTCATCCTTTAGAATAGGGAATGTCTTCGGTAGAGCTGGAATGGTTAGGAATTCGTTAACAAGGTAGGTGCATGAGGACAAATAGCCTGCTCACTTGCGCGTTGAAGAATTCTCTCTTGTTTTTAGCTCCAAGTACAGTCAGATCCCATTCTTCGCAAGGGTCAAATAACAGAGACAGGTACAAAAAGTATGATTTTGCAAGTGCTTGATGCCTTAGGGTGGGATAACTCCTAACCTAATAAGTCTCTGCCCATTGCCTACGAGCGGGTGTCCAAGCATATGATTAACATACTATGTACTGCCTAATATTGTTTTTATTTGCTTTCTATCACAGTATAAGTAGTTTGTGATTAAATATACAGTGTAAAGTACATGTGCACATATGTACACTACGTACTGAATATGGTAATACTACAATACAGTGCGTAACACTACATTACATAGTCGTTGCCCTGACCGAAAATATAATTTTATCGAGTAGTCCTCATCTACTTATAACAAAACACTGTTGTTCCTATCTAGTAATAGTATATCGTATAACACTAGTTGATACTGTAGTGTATATTTTTGTAATATATGTACTGTACTGTAATATCATTACAGTACAGCTTGACTTTACTGTAAGTGTTCGCTGTTTTTTTCAGACGACTTGACTACATTTGGCAACTCACCACTCACGTACCTTACATTTATATACTGTATGGTATTGCAGAGCACTGTACCTAGTTAATAAACAATTTGTAGTCTAATACTGATTTTTACAATATGTATACAATGTAAGATCAAGTGTACATATTTTATACAACGACCATTAACCATTTATGTACGAAGTTGTACGCAGTAATCTTGAAGTATGATGCAATTCCTGAGGCGTCATCTCTTGCGCAGTACTGTAGGGAACCCAACATCTACCGTAACCCGGTAATAATATTTATGCCATCTTCTACTTCAATGGGTTAGAAAATTAAAAGATAATAATAAAAATATTGTTATTAATGTTATAATCATTGCGTAAACGCATACAGCCACAATAACAACTGAACAAAAAACAGCTTCCTTTTTTTGTGAACAATTGAATCTGATAGCAGGTGTTTTTCTTGTACTGTATCTCAGTTATAATATGATAGTAAACAAAATAGCATAAGACTGACATTTTTACCTTATACGTACCCTATTTCACTATGGAGAAAAGATCAAGAAAATTTAATGCCAAATATAAACTAACAAGCTGTAAATGAAGGCAAGGAAACAAACAATATCCATTGCTGCTATTCTGTTTGGAATCGGAGAAAGCTGTGTCCAAAACTGGAGGAAACGAAAAGGAAATTTAGTGGGAACTTATGAACGTGTAAATCGCATAATTAAATGTAAAAGCTGAATTTAAGAGATACCATTACTAAGTGTCTGAAAACCATGAATGTAGTTTTATTATAACACGATATAGATAATTTCCTAACCTTTATAATCAAGCTCCACAGAGCTTAAAACTATGAATTATTGTGCATCTGCAAGATGAGTGAAACTCGGCTGTAAATAGAATATAAGTATTTCAAATAAAACTATTTTTAAATTAGTATGTCAACTGGAAAATGATAGATTAAGTAATAATTGTTTCTTTTAGGAAATAGGCCATAACCTTCTGTAGTATGCCTTAATCAGCTGATTTTGAAAGCATAAAAGTAAGTAATAGAAAAGATTATAATTAACTGTTTTTATTGGAAATACGATACTAAAATGTGAATAATACATACATTATTATTAGATACAGTTAAGTGAAACATCAATTTAATCAAAATCCGGTTTATTTCAAATATAGCTTTAAAATTTTATCACAGTAAATGGGTATACTGTACAGTGAGAGCTGGGACAAGGTGGATGAAGAGAGAGGGAAGTGACGCAAAGCAAGCCCAGTGCAAAGGAGCGAGGGCTATTTGAAATCATCACTCTGCAAGATTTTTTATCGCGAATATTTGATTTTTTATTTAATAGGCATTGCGGTTCTCGGTGTTGCATATAAGTGAAGTCGAGAGGTATTAACTCATGTAAAGTGCGGACTGACTTTAGATTGCTTCTCCTCTTGGAGTTGCCTACAAAATAAGGGGTGTTAAGTAGTCTTATCCACCCCAGAACTTCAGGCCCCAGTGAGGGATATGACCCCGGTTCTCAAGGCTCTTACTTGTACTCCGTTTGAGAAGTTTGTCAGACGGAGCTCTAACCCTGACGTCTGCCTGTCTTGTAAGACTCGGCATTGGTGAAAAAAATAGGTAAGTTGTATGATTTGTCTGTTAGTCACCCATGCAGATGGTTGAAAGGAGGTCTCTTGAACTTGTGTCAAAGTTTGTGGCTAAACCCAGAATCCTGCGGTGCACAACCCTAGGTTTGAGACCTTCCCCATCCCCTTTATACTTGAGCGTCAGTGGCATTCAAGAGGAGATTCTCTTGTATCACATGAAGGCTTTATGATATTGATCTGATAAAGACCCAACACCTCAGGCCTGAGTGTCAGTTTCTCTTCCTTAGGACTGGCAGAACCAAGAAATTGATATCGAGGAACAGTGTCGCTTTCTGGCTTTGAGACGATTTGTAGGGTATACGCCTCGACAACTGAGAGGGCGAAAGTATCAGCCAGGACCAGGGCTCAAAAAGTCAGGGGTATAGGCCCCACCTTAAATTTTAAAAAGAAGCCTGCAGTTTACCAGTTCTTGAAGGCTTGTGTTTGGAAATGTCAAACAATCTTCTTGGCTTTTAAAATACACTCCTGCATAGAACAAGAAGCATGTTCTCTATGGTAATGCGTAGATGTGAGTCTGAGATGAAAACTAGAACAACTGCCTCTTCTTCATCTTTCCTTATCCCCCTCTTGGGGATGAAGTGTTCGCAATGTTACTCGCTGGATCTGACTTGATGACAGTAAGCTACTCTTCTGAACTCGATTCCTTGGAATCTAAAGAATTATCTCCCCTATCCTCCCGTGTCAAGGGGAAGGAGGACAGAATATACTTATATCAACCCAGTGATTATCATATGGCAGGTATATCATTCCGGACTATTCTCCCCTTCGGAGGAAGGGCGTCCTTCTTTGACTACATACCAATCTTGTCCAGGCCCTTTCAGCCTATTCATCCCTTGCTTGAGGGTTCGGCCATGCTGCTCTGTCTTGTTTCTCTTCCTCTTGTTTTGTTGAAGTGTTTATACAGGAGATATTTATTTTAATGTTGTTACTCTTCTTAAAAATTTAATTTTTCTTTGTTTCCTTTCCTCGCTGGGCTATTTTCCCTGTTGGAGCCCCTGGGCTTATAGCATCCTGCTTTTCCAACTAGGGTTACAGCTTAGTAAGTAATAATAATAAGAATAAATGATGGTCAGATAGAGGGTTGCTGGAATCATCTTAGCTCCTCTATGAGACCAGGTAGACTGACACTTCCAGGAAAGAAAAAGAAACAACCAGTTTGGTTTTAGGGGGAATTCTGACCCACCAATTAGCGAGTCTCCCTATTTTAAAGATGAAGGTTTGTATGTGGGTAGAAACACACAATGTATTTTAAAAGTAATTTCTGTTTTTCCTAGCTATACAAACCCAAGTCCTTTAAACTTGAACTTCCCACCTCAATCACTCCTCTCAGTCCTGAGCCCCGAAGGTCAAAAGTGAAGTCTTTTACTGGGAGGTGAGTGGGGCTACAGGCCTGTGCACACCACCTGTTGTTAACTACCTCATTAATGAATTCAGCTCTGCTGAAGACATTCCCCTATTTTAAAGGACTCACGTTTGTATAGATAGGAAAAATAAGAATTTCTTTTAAAGTTAGTTAGGTTTTGTTGGACTATTGATCTTTTTTTTTTTTTTTTTAAATAAATATATATAGATTGGACGGCTTGTAACAGCTCTTGTATACATGTAACTTATAGATCTTTCACTGTTAATAATGTCAAAAAGGGAATTATAATACTGGAAAGAATATTGGTACCATATTATTATTCATTATTCTTAAATCTAGTAGTATTAACAGTCAGTAATATTAGGGAAAGTACACTACAGTATATATTAAAAATTGATTGGATTATAAAACCAGTAGTAAATTTTTAAGCATTTCCATCGTCAAGCTCATTGAGTAATTTTTTATCACTTCCATATTAAGATGTAAAGGTTTTGATCAACATATTATACTAAGGAAAGAATACTACTATTTGATAGTTGAACATTCAAAATATATGGTTTGATACTAATGATACATTTTAAACACTTAATGATGTTTTTCTTTATTTAGTTTTTACTCTTGATAATACTAAAAAGTCTTTCTTTTGTTTTCCATTCTCTTGACTCTTATGTTTGCTTAAGTAGAAGATAATGCCATTTGTAGGAATTCTTCATAGTTGATGGTAGCAATGCCTTTCATTTCATGATCTTTAATCCTGAAAGCATTGGTTAGATTTTGTATTTTGATGTTGATGAGTATAAAGTTATCCAGACTGATACATTTGTTCTTACTTGAGTGTTTTGACACCAAGAAACTCACAAAGTTTGGTGATAGGCGGTATCCCATTTTTTGAAGTGCATTGCTCATTTCACTTTCACTTATTGTCCCTGAGTTATCCTGGTCGAAATGTCGGTAAGTGTCGATCCATTGATTGACGAATGAAAATAGTTGATCAAATTCCTGGAGGTCAATGGTACCTGTATGGTTTTTATCAAACATAGCTACCATGAGATTGCAAGCTTCTTCAGAAAACTGAGACCAATTTCCATTTTGTAGAGCGAGACGCAGTTCGCTAGCATTTACGTGCCCTGAATTATCTTGATCAACTGCATGGAACCATGATGCAACCGTTGGGTTAATTGCTGGAGAAGCACTGCCATGATGTGCTGTTGGAGGTGGATTACTTTGTGCATACTGACCTGCATAAAATGTGGGTCTTATTTCTTGAGCTTGACCAGGATAACCCATGGGTGGTGCACCCGGGGCTGTTGCTGAATATTGTCCTGGATGGGGCCCAGGTGCTTGTTGCATGTAAGGATAGTTGTTGTAGCTCATTATGTTTTCAGCACAACTTTTGTATCTATGAATAGTAGATTAACTTGGCGATATTGGTAGAAAAGAGACCAAAAAGATAAAACTAAATTCACGTGGTAAAGATCACCGAGGTGTTTGTGGATAACTAGGTGGTGTGTCATTATCATTATCACCGATACATAAAGAGCATATCCCTTATCTCTTATCTTGTGCTGTTTAGATAAGATTTGTTATTTACATATCATTATGAACTGTGATATGTGATTTGAGTATTATAATTGATTAGTGGTTGAAAATGCAGTATAGTAATATATTGTTTTATGGCTTTTTGGTTTCATAAATAAATGGTTTGTTACAAATAAATTAGCAATTACAAACACATACAGCCCTCAACTTTTTATACGAGACCACTTGGTGTTTATCTGATAATGTGTTTGTAATTTTATCTCTAGACTAAAAAGGACCACTATAAAGGCTAATGTGGTAAATCTGTCTTTTAATAAATCAACATTTTATTGGTAAAAAGTTTTAATTCTTTGTATTCAGTGCTCAATATTTATGTCTATCCATTTCTATTCTGAGGCCATTACCTAAAATTATTAGTTGGCAGCTGTTTTTGGTTATGCAATATTAGGTTTTTATAGCTTGTTTTCATAGATTTCATATGAAATTACCTTTTGCTTGTGTTATAATAAATTTAAGTATACTCTTCCAAGGCAAAAGCATTTAAAGAGTGTACTTAGATTTATTTTTCCCATCATGTATAAATTGTACAGATAGCCTTACATGTCAATAAATCAGAAAGAAATAGGAAATATTGCAATATAATGTGAATAAAGTTCTTCATACCAAAGAAAAATGAACATTCAAGTGAATGATGAATAAATCTAAACTTGTTCTTAGGTCTGCACATCTTGCATTATTTACATTAATTTACTAACTTTTTACAAACTTGAATATTTATGCATTGAATTCAGATTCTATGTCATATTTAAGGCAAATATGGATGTGTATGAATATTTTTTCAGGTAGTTATTGATTATTTATCATATTCATATTCCGATAGAATTATTTATACGTCTGTTACAGCATTACTTGGTGAGTGGTGCAGTTAAGCACCCTAGTCTTCAGCTTTGTATTACACAAGATCAACTTCAAAAGAAGCAAGATGAGTGTCAAGCTTACAAAGTTAATGTTGAATACCTGGCAGCCAAAAAAGAGGTATGGTATGCTAATTGCTTCAGGGTTTGTTGTTGTCATTCAGTTCATAGTTTTTGCTGTTTGAGTAAATTTGAAATATTGTATTTAGAATAGTTATGTGTAAAGAATTAAAATAAAATAGAGAGCTTGAAAGAGAGGGCATGGTACATTATTAAGCATAATGTTCAGAGATTTTTAGTATATTGATAATGTGGTATTGGTATACATGGGTATAAATAAGAAAAGTTTCACTGTCTGTAGAGTATGATTGCCTAGCACCTGCATACTGTATTTTGCTATCCACGGGACCCTCAAGGGTAATAACTGGGGATAAGGAATTCAGTGTATAACGTTAACAACTTGGACCCGTGGAATATAGAATAAAATGTGTTATTTATCTAGAAAAAAATTTCAGGTGACTGCAATGCAGAGAGATGAACAAATTAGAGAGGAAAAGCAACAGCTTTTGATGGCAGCCACCAAAACACATGCAAATGCTGTTAAAGAAATTGAAAGTGAGTAGTTTTTTGTCTTGTATATTTATTTTTAAATATTAAACTTACCCGCTGGTTATATAATGGCTAAAGTCCCCGACGCCCACGGCAGAAAATTCAAAATCTCTTGCGCAGCTTAGCGCATATGAGCCAGGTGTACCCCAGCGCCCTCGCGGTACCACAGGTAGAACTATACTCAACCAATTCAGATTTTCTCTGCCGCCATAGCTGGCTGAACTATTGGAAATTCGCTCTTGTTTTATTACTCTGTTTGGACGTTATTTGGTGATGTATTAACGTTTTTGAGTTTTGGCTTTCGCATATTTGTTTTATTTGATCTGTGATTATGTATTTATAACTTAAAAGGTAGGGTTGGAAGGTTTTTCAACCTATTTTAAACCTCACGAAAGCATAGGGGCGAAATGTAAACATTTCGACCATTGATGACGTCACAGCCTCTTCCGTAGGCTAAAAGTCTGTCTTGCCTATTACAAAGAATAAGTGTTTATGCTTTTAGAGTTTTAAGTTATAAATTAATTTAAAGGAATTATTTTGAGAAAATTTTATCCTTTTAATATTTTTCTTTAGATAATCTTTGATCTGTTTGCAAAGATTAACTACCGTTCAGTTTATTTTTGTTACGCAGTAATCAGTATCGTTACGATGTTACATATATGGTAGCGATTTCATGAATAGTACTTTCTTCTTACTTCCCAAGTCTTTAATTGTACTTTATAAAAGGAACATTTTATTTTGCTATTAATTGATCCTTTCAGTATTTTTCCTTAGTCAGAGATTAAAGGAAGTTACAGTTCAGTTTACTTTATACGATGCAGTATTCTTTACTTTTAAATATACTTACCCGGTGAATATATAGCTGCAAATCTGTTGCTCGACAGACAAACTCTACGGAAAAAACTCGCCAGCGATCGCTACACAGGTTGCGGGTGTGCCCAACAGCGCCATCTGTCGACCAGATACCCAGCTCTTATGTAAACAAAGACTCAATTTTCTCTCTGTCGACGTGTCGACAAGACGTACTTTACTCGCTGTTGCTAAACTGGAGTTTTTCACATCATATTGGTGAAGTACTATATTCTGGTTTTGAGCTTTCGCAATGCAGGTGTTTTATCTTCATCTTAAATCTTGAACTCGTTTTGGATAGATTTAATTATGGTGACAAAGAGAGTATGGACTTTCTTTCACTTTTAAATGGCCGACCCTTCCCTTAGACGGAAGTGTGTTTAGGCTTTTAGTAATTATCTTATCACGTTATATATTATTTATAGATTTTCCTCTATATATTTTATATCTCTCCGCCTTTATTAGGCCTCTTCGATTAACTTTCCATTTATTATAAACATATAAAAATAAATTTTTAATGTTTTGTTTATATGCGACCTTTCCTGAGAGTAGACGGTCCTAACTTGGAAACCGAAGTTAATCAACGTTGAGCCCTTTATATCGTAATTAGCTTTTAAAGAGCTAAGGATGTAATATTTTATGAAAGAATTTCTTTGATAGTCTTCGTACTGTTTTCAAAGATGAACTAACGTTTAGTTTATTTATGCTACGCAGTTGTTGACGTTCAGGACGTTCAACATGCGCTCTATCGTTACGATAGAGAGAGAGTATATCACGGTTTCACTTTGCAGTAAGAGTAAATCGATTCTGACGTTTTGTTCATTCTTTCTAAGCTTAAATGTTTTAAATTCTATTTTAAAGGAACTTTTTATTTGAAAAACCTTTCAGTTTTTTCCTTTAGTCAAATAACATGTTTTTTTGACGAAATGTAATTGGGCTCTTCTCTTAGGTGCGAAATCAAGAGAGAAAGAGAGAGAGAGAGAGATAGAGACGGAGGGAGAGAGAGGAGAGAAAACGTTCCGTTCAAGCGGGTAACGTTGTTCTCGAGTTACTCTCGTCCCTGGTCTCTGTACGGGGAGGAAGGATAAAACGTTTTTAGTTTTTTATTCTCGTCCCCAGGCTATGTGCGGTGAGAGATTGAAAACGTAGTTTATATGAACTAGTGTTTAGTCTCTTTCCCAGCCACTGAATTTTTTATCTTAAAATATGTTTTCTGTTTTTTGCTGGTATTAATGAGCTTGCATTATACGACTGATTTCGCAATTACTACCTTTTAATGAAGGGTAGAATTGCGTGCTTCAGGTAGAAATCAGTAAAAGTTTCGATTTCAGTGAAATGAGTGCAAAACAGAAAATCGAAGTGATAAAGTGATATTGCGCAAAGTGTTACAGTGTTGCGTCCGAGGGTTCGTCTGTTCGTGCCTGTCGTTCACCTAGTCCGGGACCTCTTGCAAGCTCCCAAACAGGGGAGAAGTAATGTCGAACGACTTATGGGTTCGAGAGGCCTTGATCAACGAACAGACGTTTCCCTCTATGGTATCGGGTGTATCTTACCAAGATCTCCCCTACCATAAGACGAGAGAGACGTTTTTTTTCTCCTCGTCATCCGAAGGCTTTTCGCATAAGAAACCTGTCACAAGGTTTCGAAGCCCTTAAGCGAAAGTCAGTCCTTTCAGGACAGGTCCAGCGTCCTGGTTACAGCCATTAGGACAGCTCTGACCCTATGCAGTCATCGGATAACTGCTCGCCGCCTAACAAAAGCGTAACACAGACTCCGAGAGTCTTTTTTGTTGGCAAAGTGTTGCGGTCACAGACGTTACCCTCGTCTCTTACCACAACCATTTCCGTTGATCCTTTATGGGTTGTATGGCAAGACATGCAGAATATGCTTGCCTCCCTTATGGAAGACTATTCTGCCGATTAGTCCGTTGAGTCTAGCCGTTTATCTCATCGATATCCTGGCTTTCAGCCAACCTAACGTTCCTTTGTGCTTCCTGTTGACGTTGGCGTAGCTAAGTCACGTCAGTCAGGTTGTTTAGAACCACACTCGATGCGGTCTCGTGTGGATTTTCAGCCGCATTTGGACGTTAGGCCACTTGCTGATGCTCCTGTTGACGTTCAAGACGTTCGCTAACAATCGGAGTTGACTTGTTTTGACGCTGTGCGTCAGCCTCCGCATTCTAGAGTTGTTTTGACTGCTCAGTCTAGGCAGTCAAAGCAGTCTCGAGTGGACGCTGTGCGTCCTCACGCACCTGTTGTGGTTGACAGTTCAGTTGTTGACAGTTCACAGACTGTCAAGCAGTTACATGACGTTGCGTTCTGGTCCGCTACTAATGCACCAGTGAGTGTGGACTCTGCTTGTAAAGCATTGCCACCACGGTATGTCTCTCCCTTGCTTGAGACTCAGCTTTTATCGGACAAGGTTCCTGTAGATGAGGAAGTTGCTGTTCCCCCTCCTACTGATATTCCCTTGAGGACTCTGTCAGATGGAGAGGAGCCTAAAGCTGCTTAGCCCTCTATGGACTTTAATTAAATCATGATGATTTTTTTTTAAGGATCTTTGTCCGGATCTCTTTGTAACTGCTGCTCCTCGTTCGCCTAAACGTCAGAG
Source organism: Palaemon carinicauda (assembly GCF_036898095.1). Lineage (NCBI taxonomy): Eukaryota > Metazoa > Arthropoda > Malacostraca > Decapoda > Palaemonidae > Palaemon > Palaemon carinicauda. The sequence continues at coordinate 96,366,284 of NC_090744.1, forward strand.
CTTACACTAGGCCTAGCTACTTCGAAGCCGTTGTTTTTAAGCTAGTGCTCTCTCGCTCTCCTAGAGAGCTTTACGTTGGCTAGGCGACTGGTTTATCACCAGGAGGAGTTTGGGGGATACAGCCTTTGCTTTCCCTTCTTTTAAACTGGCTTATAGAGCGAGAGTCTGATATGACACGAGAGAAGTTCTCGGCTTGGGAGTTCATGCCTCTGCCCAGATAGACTTCTCAAATCTCGTAGACTCTCCCTGGCGCCTGGCCAGGAGACGCTCCAAGTTTTTTACTGGTCAACCTCACAGCTGTTTTCGAGCCTTTGAAGTTTTGCTGTACAATTATGTCATGCATAAACAAGGCTTTCAGGGATGGAAAGCGGTACCGCCTCAGTCGCTAACCCCGTCTGTTGCCGCACCTGCTCCCGTAGACCCTAAATGGGCTTTGCTGCAAGACATGCAGTCCAAGCTTGCGTCCTTGATAGAGGACTTTAATGCGGAGAAGGTTGCTGCCGAACCTTCTGGCCAACAACCTTCCAACCGGTCGGTTGTGCGCCCTGTTGACGCTGAGGTAACCTTCTCGCGTCTGCCAGTTGAGGTGGTTCCTCCACCGATGCGACCCAGTGTTGGTTGCCAGCCGCACGTTGACGTTAAGCGACGCTCGGAGGTGGTTGTTGACGTTCAGGACGTTCAACAACCAGCAGAGGTGACTTGTTTTGACGCAGTGCGTCAACCTCAGCAACCCGGTATGGTTATTGACTGCACAACCCAGACGGTCTAGACAGTCTCGGGTGGACGCTGTGCTTCCTCGCGCACCCATGGTTGTTGACAGTTCACAGACTGTGCAGCAGTTCCATGATGTTGCGTCCGGCTCCGTCACGCATGCACCAGTGCGACCGGACTCAGCGAGCCAGACGTTGCCCACTCCGTTGCCGTTTCCTCATCAGTTTTCGGATGAGGAACCCTCTGATGAGGACGTTGCTGAACAACAAGACGATCAGCCCCCAGAATAGATCAAGCCCTGCTATCCATCCAGAAGATGCTGAAGAAGGAACGCTGCTCAGTCAGGTTGTGGATGAGTCTGGTAGGGACGCTGTCATCCGTGGAACAATTTGTGTCACCAGGAAGACAACACCTCCGTCCTCTTCAATACCATCTAGCTTTTCACTGGAAAAAGGACAAGACGCTAGAAGCGGTCTCGATCCCGGTTTCCGAAAAGATAAAGTCTTGTCTGACTTGGTGGAAGGACATATCAACCTAAGAGAGGGTCTTCCCCTGGCTGTTCAGACTCCCAACCACGTTCTCTTCTCGGACGCATCGGACGTGGGCTGGGGCGCGACACTAGACGGTCGGGAATGCTCAGGACTGTGGAACTCGAGTCAGAGGAGCATGCATATCAACTGCAAGGAGCTGTTGGCAGTACATCTGGCCTTGAAAAGCTTCAAGTCTCTCCTTCGAGGCAAAGTGGTGGAAGTTAACTCGGACAACACCATGGCCTTGGCGTACATCTCCAAACAAGGAGGTACCCACTCACTGACGTTGTACGAGATCGCAGGGACCTGCTCATCTGGTCAAAAGGTCAAGACATCTCCCTAGTAACGAGGTTCATCCAAGGCGACTTGAACGTCATAGCAGATTGTCTCAGTCGGAAAGGGCAAGTAATTCCAACCGAATGGACCCTCCACAAGGATGTGTGCAAGAGACTTTGGGCCACTTGGGGTAAACCATCCATAGATCTCTTTGCAACCTCGCTGACCAAGAGGCTTCCAATCTATTGCTCTCCAGTCCCGGACCCAGCAGCAATACATATAGATGCTTTCCTCCTAGATTGGTCACATCTGGATCTCTACGCATTCCCACCGTTCAAGATTGTCAACAAGGTACTGCAGAAGTTCGCCTCTCACGAAGGGACAAGGTTGACGTTAGTTGCTTCCCTCTGGCCCGCGAGAGAATGGTTCACCGAGATACTTTGATGGTTAGTAGACGTTCCCAGAAGTCTTCCTCTAAGGGTAGACCTTCTACGTCAGCCACACGTAAAGAAGGTACTCCAAAGCCTCCACGCTCTTCGTCTGACTGCCTTCAGACTATCGAAAGACTCTCGAGACCTAGAGGCTTTTCAAAGGAAGCAGCCAGTGCGATTGCTAGAGCAAGGAGAGCGTCTTCCATTAGAGTCTACCAATCGAAGTGGGAAGTCTTCCGAGACTGGTGCAAGTCAGTTTCTGTATCCTCGACCAGTACCTCTGTAGCTCAAATAGCTGATTTTCTCTTATACCTGAGAAAAGGACGATCCCTTTCAGCTCCCACTATCAAGGGCTACGGAAGCATGTTGGCATCGGTCTTCCGGCATAGAGGCTTAGATCTTTCCAAACATAAAGATCTGCAAGACCTCCTTAAGTCTTTTGAGACCACCAAGGAGCGTCGTTTGGCTACCCCTGGATGGAATTTAGACATGGTACTAAGATTCCTCATGTCAGACAGGTTGGAGCCGTTACAATCAGCCTCCCTGAAAGATCTCACTCTTAAGACTTTTCCTGGTATGCTTAGCCTCGGCTAAAAGAGTCAGTGAGATTCATGCCTTCAGCAAGAACATCGGATTTTCGTCGGAAAAAGCCACTTGTTCGCTGCAACTTGGTTTTCTAGCCAAAAATGAGCTGCCTTCTCGGCCTTGGCCTAAATCTTTCGATATTCCCAGCTTATCGGAGATCGTAGGCAATGAACTAGAAAGAGTCTTATGCCCTGTTAGAGCTCTTAAGTTCTATTTAAAGCGTACTAAACCTTTACGAGGCCAATCTGAAGCTTTATGGTGTTCAGTTAAGAAACCATCCTTGCCTATGTCAAAGAATGCTTGGTCAGACTTATCAGATTGCTAATACGAGAAGCTCATTCACATCTGAGTGAGGAAGACCGAACTTTGCTTAAGGTGAAGACGCACGAAGTTAGAGCTGTAACAACTTTCGTGGCCTTTAAGCAAAATATATCTCTGCAAAGTATAATGGACGCAACCTATTGGAGAAGCAAGTCAGTGTTCGCGTCATTTTACTTGAAAGATGTCCAGTCTCTTTACGAGAACTGCTACACACTGGGACCATTCGTAGCAGCGAGTGCAGTAGTGGGTGAGGGCTCAACCACTACAATTCCCTAATTCCTTATCCTTTTAATCTGTCTCTTGAAATTTTGTCTTTTATGGGTTGTCCGGAAGGCTAAGAAGCCTTTCGCATCCTGGTTGATTTGGCGGGTGGTCAAAGTCATTTCTTGAGAGCGCCTAGATTAGGGGTTTGATGAGGTCCTGTTGTATGGGTTGCGACCCTTGATACTTCAGCTCCTAGGGGTCGATCAGCATCCTAAGAGGATCGCGAGGCTCCGTAAGGAAGACGTACTTAAAAGGCAGAGTAATTGTTCAAGTCGACTTCCTTACCAGGTACCTATTTATTTTGTTTTTGTTATTTTGATAACTTCTAAAATGAAATAAAAAACTCTTAGCTCATAAAATGTAAACATATATTACTGGTCTCTACCCACCATCCTGGGTGTGAATCAGCTATATATTCACCGGCTAAGTTTAATATTTAAAAATGATATTTTAATTATAAAATAAATTTTTGAATATACTTACCCGGTGAATATATAAATTAAATGACCCTCCCTTCCTCCCCAATAGAGACGCAGTGGGACGAGGAGAAAATTGAGTCTTTGTTTACATAAGAGCTGGGTATCTGGTCGACAGATGGCGCTGTTGGGCACACCCGCAACCTGTGTAGTGATCGCTGGCGAGTTTTTTCCGTAGAGTTTGTCTGTCGAGCAACAGAGTTGCAGCTATATATTCACCGGGTAAGTATATTCAAAAATTTATTTTATAATTAAAATATCATATTCGTCGTAGCGCACGATTCTATGTATCGTTGTTGCTTTGGTGGTTTTCGGAATACTAAATTGTTTGTATTTTATTTGTAGATGTTCCAATGATGCGAGTGATGATTCATCTTTTATTGGAACCCCTTAATTTAAGGGTTTATTTTAATTTATAATTATTATATCTATTAAGGTAATATTTGATATTTAATATTTTGTTACATTTATATGGGATTCGGTACTTTTGCTTTCCCATTCAAACAATTGTCCAGTGACAGAGTTATAAGTCTCTCCCCACGGAGTTCATTTCCTTTGAGAGAGTGTATACTTTGGCTTTCAGGTAATTATGAAACTATCTTTGTGCCAAAGAGTAAAGTGCAAATTTTTTAGTGATAAATTGTGCAGTGAATTTTATTCAGTGGAGAGTGCTTCAATTCGGACCTGTCGTTATCCTAGCCTTAGACCTCTGTCGAGCTCCCGGACCCAGGGGAGATGTTAAGTCAAACGGCGAAAGGAATCGAGAGAGTAACCAGGCGTTACAGTCTTTTAGACCCGAACTGAAGTCCTCTCGAGCGTTTTCTGTCGATCACCAGAACGCTCACCCTCGCTATAGATAAAGCGAGTTATTAGTGTTTTCAAAGGCGCTAAGCTGAAAACAAAATTAGATTCGTTCTGCGTGTGTTACGTTTCATGCGGCGCAGACGCAGTGCCACCACCCCACCTGATGGGTGTCGTCTCTCGACAGTGGCTAGCGCTATGGTTCGACGAAGATAATGCTGTATACGTTTCGCCTAAGGTTGATCCTTGATCTTTGTAGTTAGGCATGAAACAGCATCTATCTTCGTTTATGCAGTCTTTTCAGCCTGCCGTTAACAGTGCGGTTGGGTGTCTCGATTCCGGTCTTTGACACGGACGCACAGGCGTCGTGTCTTTAACGGTGAGGACTCGTCGCACAGGCGGCCTACCAACCGCAATGTTCAATGGTGGGGGAAAGTGGATGCTTTACTTCGACTGCTCGACTCAAACCGACGGCTCATAGCACCTAGTATCATTCTATACAGACGCGCCGTCGTTTGCCAGGCAGCAGAGCCGGCGAAGCGTCATCGGAATGGTGCGGCAACGGAAACGGAACTTCGATGGGATGGAGCGAAGCGCCAAGTCAGTGTGGACGCTTCAGCGTCAGTGTAGACGCTTTCAGTGTCAGTGTAGACGCTTTCAGTGTCAGTATGGACACTTCAGCGTCAGTATGGACGCTTCAGCACCAGTGTGGACGCTTCAGCGTCAGTGTGGACACTTCAGCGCTAGTGTGGGCGCTTCAGCATCAGTGTGGACGCTTCAGCATCGGGGTGGACGCTACGCTACCTATGACTATAGACTTTGATGTCTACCTTACCATGAACGTCTAGTGTTAAGTTATTGTTGCTCAGGCGCTATATTAAGAAATAAATCTTAACTAGAAAGATATTATATTCTCGGACCAAGGCCTGCTGGGCTAACTCTTTGTTGGGAGAACTAGAATTAAAACCCTTAAGTATTGAGGTCTGAATTCAGAATCATAAGGAGTGGATTCCTAAGAATCAAGACTTCTCTTCCTAGGATAGAGATTGTTAAAGGATGCGAATAACTTTCAGAAACTCATGAGAATTTTTCTGAAGAGTTTCCCTCATATTTTTTACCTGCTGCTCCTCGTTTCGACTAGTCCTATATCTCTAACTTACGTTCCAACCCTTGGGAGAAGGAAGGTCGGTAGGCTGAGGTTCTTCGCGGACCTTGTGCATTAAATGTCTGTTCCGCCGAGCGATATTGTTGATGCAGTCCAAGACGGTCTCTCTCCACTTTGGAACGATGAAGTAATGCTCTTTTCTTCGCCTATGATTGGCGAGCTATGACATCACGACCATGTGACATAGTATCTTGAAAAGAGCGGAGTTGTAATGTCTTGAAGCGATCAGTTCGTCATCGCTATGGTATCAGGGACCTTGTAACTGTTTTCTGCATATTAGAATGCAGTTCCCTGACGAGAATAACATTCTACGTTTTCCCTGTCTACCAGACTAGGTAGTTACTCGTCATGTATGCACGCGAACAGAACTTACCTTCGCAGCAGTCGTGTTTTGATGCTTGAACAGGAAGCAATCGAGTGTGTTTTTTCTTCCGCGAGAGAAGCGGAAGTCAGACAAGTCACATACAATCCTAGCTCTTCCTCTGGATTCTGACTCACTTCCAGGGAGGAAGGATTTTGTCCACATCGAAGATGCATAACCTAGAATTGGTAGTCACCAATCAATTTGTCCAAGACCTTTCAGGAGTCGTATGTTTTCTATTTACTTATCCTGCAGTATCTAACGTTCGCTGGAAGTTTTTTCTTTTCGGAAGAAGGCGACTTGTCAGCATCAGAATTGTGTAAGACAGTTCTTCTGGGGAAAAGGTGCTCAGTTTGCTTCTGTTCACACTTCTTCTCCTTTCCCAGTTTGGAGAAAGGTCTATTACTTTCTTCTGAGGTCTAGCGACTACTGTTGATGGTGTCTCACAGCATTGGATACGTTCAGTTCGCGCACAAGGCGCGCTTGAAATGTAATAGGGACTCTCCCAGGTCACTCACAGGACTGCGGTTGATGTTTTCTCCCGGCCTTCGCCCATGCTTGAGCTGGCGCACTCGCTACCCCGCGAGTGTAGATTTGGTCTGAGCTAAAACATGTCTATTTCATCTGTGTTTAGCGTTTACGATTCTCGGGGGGGGGGGGGGGGAATTTTCTCCTAAAGAGTCTAAGGACTACCATAGATCAAAAAAATGGTTTTCCGATTTGTGTCAGAAGGCATAGTTCTCCTATGCTTAGTAACGCTTCCTCCCAGAGATATGCTCGTGTTACGAGAAGCGTTAGAGCGGGTGCTTGTAGCAGTCTGGTCTCTCTCTTATGGCAGACGTCTGCAGACACAGACGCAAGTTCTGGTCTCTTCCTCACGCAGTCCCAGACGCAGACGCCAGTCTGGTCGTATGTTGGACGCTAACAGTCAAAGTTGATCCTTTCAACAAATTGTCCCATTTTCGCATTCTGCGGGACGCGTGACTATCACTCATACGGACGCATCCTACACGTGGACAACTCTCGGCAATCAGTTCTGTCTTTCCGTCAATGACCGGATGCGATGCTGTCGCCTCCACGCAGTACGCTGTAGATTTACAACAAGCGGGGCACACACACAGCGCTGTACCCACACGACAAGGTGAACGCATACAGCACGCTGATACCTTACGGAAATGCAACCACATGCGACATTATGGTCGCATGCCAGACGCATACAGTCAAGTCTTTTTTCACAGCAGTTTAACCAGACTATTGTCTCTCCTTCGCGTCTCTCTGGCCTCGCAGCTAACGCTCCCTCTTGTCAAGCTTTGGCTTTAAGTTTGTTGAATGCTCGCTGATTACACACAAATCAGGTCTTAACCTCACAGCATGAGGTTCACGTGGTTGACGCTTCTTTTCAACAAGCCTAGCTTTAATATCGGTTTCTTGCGACCTATATGGAAGAGTTTTGGGAGGCGGTTCTAGATCCCGATTCTCTCTCACGACATGTTGAGTGTAGGCAACATGCTGGAACTGTTCTGGACTCATGCTGGGACCATGCTGGGTGCATGCTGGAAGCATGTCTTTAGTCCTTTTCTCCGTGTCAGGTTCACAAACGTTTTATGTTAAACCATCGAGCTTTAGGTCTAGCTGCCTCCAGTATTTCGGAAAACCCCTAAGATCTAGAGGGTTGTTCGAAGGAGACAGCTGAGGCTTTCGCTTGTACAAAGGACATTTGCCTCAAGGTTTTCCAACCCAATTAGAGTGCTTTATGGAGTGGTGTAGAGCTAGAGCCGGCTCTTCATTAGGTAACTCTAACACAAGTGGTCTATTTTTTCTTAGACCTTAGAAGAAAACACATTTTCTTCCCTCCTCGACCATCAAAGGGTACAGGAATATGCGGGCATCTGTCTTCAGACGCAGAAGATTGGTTCTATCAAATAGAGACTTTATAGATCATCTCAGATCATTTGAGAGGATTTAGAGGCATGAGCAAGATGCTCCAGCCTGAAATTTAGGGTTCGTTTCTGGAGCTTCGCGGTAGTGACAGATCCGACCCTTTACACTTGGTTTCTTTTTAAGGCCTAACTTTGGAGACTTTCTGAGTAAGTCTACCATAGTTGAGAGTAAGTGAAGTTCACTCTTTTAGCAAGAACACGGACTTCACATTGGTTAAGCCATAGGTACCTTGCAACCTGGATTCTTGGTCATTAATAAACATCTTTCTCGTCCATTGCCTAAATCTTTCGGGATCACTATTCTCTCGAATTTGGTTTGTGATGGGCTGAGAAGAGTTTTTTGCCCGATTAAAACGATGAAGTTTTATTGGGACAAGAACAAAGAAGTTAAGAGTCTATTCATAACTCTTAGGTGCATGGTCAAGAAGCCTGCGCTGTTCATGTCTAAACATTCTGTCATCTCGTGTAGACTTTGAATACAAAGGTTCTTCCACACGGTTGGGTGACAGATCATAAGATGTTGAAAGAGTAAAGACTCACGAAGTTAGAGCTGTAGAAACTTCTGTAATTTTTAAACTAAACTGTTCTCTGCAAAGAATCGCGTATACAGTCTTGTGAAGGGGTAATCCTGTATTCGCCTTGCATTACTTTTACCGTGTTCAGTCTCTATGAAGACTTCTACGTTTTGGGATCACTTGCAACAACGAGTGCAGTAGTAGGTGAAACATTCTCCACTACATTTCCCTAAATTCCTAGTACCCCTGTTCTTCTCTTGGAACTGTTATATATATTTTTATGATTGTACGTGAAGATTGCTCGGCAATCCTCCGCAATCTTTGACCTAGTCAGGTGGTCATTTTGTTCCTAGAGAGCGCCCGGAACAAGGGTATTAGTTGAGGTCCTGTCATGTCATAGGTGGTTGTACCGTTTGACAGCTCCTAGAGATCATCAGCCCCGAGTGGATCACTGGATCTTCTAAGGATGGCAGACAAAATGAGGCAGAGCATTGCTGTCAGCTTCCTTATCAGGTTAGAACCACTTAAATTGTTTATGTAACTCTTAAGTGAATTTCCAATTATGCAGCTGTCTCTGACCCGCCACCAATGGGTGTCAATCTGCCATTATATAACCAGCAGGTAAGTTTTATATTTAAAAATGATATTTTCATAATAAAATAAATTTTTGAATATACTTACCCGCTGGTTATTTAAGTTTTAGACTCACCCTCCTCCCCTCTAGAGACCATGGGGCATGGAAAATCTGAATTGGTTGAGTATAGTTCTACCTGTGGTACCGCGAGGGCGCTGGGGTACACCTGGCTCATATGCACTAAGCTGCGCAAGAGATTTTGAATTTTCTGCCGTGGGCGTCGGGGACTTTAGCCATTATATAACCAGCGGGTAAGTATATTAAAAGATTTATTTTATTATGAAAATATGATTTTTCTTGAATAATTTTGTTGCACATCTATTATGGTTACTCCTGTTTAAGCTGTATCTTATTTAGATAATTATGTTGTCATAAGTCATTTACTTTTAGATATACCGTGATTACTCTTTGTTGTGAAGTATTTTTGATTAGCAGTCAATTTTGTTCTTTAGACCTTTGGCATTACCCCCAGGTATTGCCTTTCTAGATTTGTTTATCTTTTGGAGTCAGGTAAAGGTCATTATGTAAACTGCTAAGCAATGAATTACTAACCAACATGCACATTGAGATGTACCCACTTCTCAATTCCAACTATCTCGTTATCTTAAATTTTACATTTCTCAACACATTGAGTAATTTCTTTTGTCGAACTAGGGAGGATAGAAGCTGCTCGTATTCAGGATCGACACAGAAAGCAGCTGGAATTGAAAGAGCTTAAGGAGGAGATGGAAAAAGCATCAGAAAGAAAGAAGATGCAGCTTCAGTTTGAGCTTGAAGAAGAGAGAAGAGTGGATAAGGAACGGGAAGAAATTGAACAAAAGCGAAAGGATTGTGAGGACGTGTTGAGGTGGGTTGTGATTTGTACTTTTATATAAAGAATGATAAGTAAAATCCACCATTTTGACTAATGAGGTTAAGATTTTGTCTAAGTGGACAGAAATGTACTTTTACCTTAGTTGTAGGTGTGTCTAATTGAAAGATTTTTGTTCTCATAAGAAATTAAGTACTGTATGGATGATCTAAGAAGGACAGAGTGAATCAAATAACTTAATAAGTAACAAAAGAACAGTTTGTCTCAGTCAGTTTACAGGTATGCATGACAATACTAGCAATTCTCAATTAAGGACTATTTTATATCACAGTAGAATTGTTGCTTATGATATAGCTCATATAGTTTTTAAGTGATAATTAAGTGTGTTGTCTCCATGGCTGTTCAACATCTTTGGTTGAATAGTGAGAGAGATCAGAGAAAGGATGCAAAGTTTTGAGGTGAGAAATTGAGTTGCAAATATGATATGGAATGGTTGATAATTTGAGATCAAGGGTAGTGAAGAAAAACTGGGAATTGGTAAGATATCTAGAAAGTGTTTGAAACAGGGGTAGAAAATTGAAAGCAAATTTGAGGAACAGTAAGGTGCATCACAGTTTTTTATTATGGTTATTTGTTGTGATATGTCAGGTAACATGATATGTATCATTCTTGTTTCATACCGAGAGGTATAAAAGATATGCTTTAATTTGGTTTACCTTTAACAAATGTTTACAAAAAAAAGGAGATAAGAAAGGCATACAAAATATGGTTTGAAATGTTGCAGGGTTTTGTAATCCCATGACACATCTACAGTATTCCTAATATTTGTTTATAGGAAGGGATACTTTATTTTGTTTTAGTGAGTCATATAAAATATGTACATTAAGGTTATATAAGTTTAATGACATGTATTAGTTTTGATTAAGTTGTACTGTATGTTTCTTATTTAAACTCAAGAATCCTACCAAGAGCTTAGACCTCGGGTAATACATGTATCTATGAAAATGTATTGGTTAGGTATTAAAATATTATTTTTTCTTTTCAGGGAAAAGATTGAAAAGTACTATGAAAAACTTATGAAAGTTGCTGAGCAGCGAGAAACTCTAGCCAGATGGAAGGTGGATCGCCTGCAGTTGAATGAAGCAAGAAAGAAGTTCCTGATGCATTATGAATGGACTAAAGAAGAAGAGGACACTGTAACAGAGAATGGCAATATAATGGAAGAAAATACTGCCGATGTGAAAGTTGAAGTCGAGTGTTTATTTGGGAAAACCAGGGGTGATCCACTTCAGACCAAAGACTCAATTGTTAATGAGGGTTTCCTCAGAATTGACCGCGACCGCATTGAGTATGTGGAACCAAGTCCGACGGAAGAGTCAACGTCTGGTTGTGACATGAGCGTTTCGAGAATGAGCACCTCCTCAGACTTTGTTGATACTCCACATGACGAAAACATTCCTGAGTTGGAAATTGATCCTGTGAAGTCTCAAGAACGAAGTGATACATCAATGAGAGGGAAAGTGCCTTCTTGGGGCAGTTCATATGGTAAAAAAAGGCAGTCATTTGATCCTCAGCTGTTACAAAGCCCAAGGGAAGAAATATATGAGGAAGAGGCTTCACCGAGTAATGAGGGGCTCAAGACTGTTTCCGAGTATAATCGTCAGAAAGTTCTGCGAGAGGAGTATGGCATTGACATAGGAGATACAAATGCTAACTTTGCCTCATCACAAGTTCGTAGGAAAGTGAGTAATGGCGATGATGAGAATGGTAATTTGGGCAATGAAGTGCTTTCCTCTGATAAGCTCAATTCAAATCTAAGGCAGCCTCCCTCGGTAACCGAAGTTCGTAATGAACCTTTATATCATATCAGTACTGGATTGGACAGTATCAATGAAGATGTTAACAATGGCAATATGTATATTCCAATAGGAAATAACAATTTCACCCAGTATCAAGAAACACGGCATGAAGCTGCACTAATAAAGCAGAAAGTTCTTGGTCAGGAATTCCATTCCTCAACTTTGCAGGAAAATTTTGCAAATATAAATCGTTCGCAGAGGATTCTGTCCCCCGAAGCTGTGATAAATAAACAGAAAGTCTTGGGTACAGAATATGGATTAGCAGAATTAAATACAAGTAAGACTGAAAGCTCAACAGACAGCATGTCTTATAGTCGTCAGGTATCATCTACCAGCAATTCTTCTTTTAGATCTTGCTCTTCATATGATAGGCAAACATCTGGTTCGACAGTTTTTTCAACACCTGATGAAGATAAACCAATTCTTATAGATCAGGTAAGTCACAAGTGTTCTTCAAGCCTTTATTTTATGACTACAGTAGAGTATATTGATTATTTTCATACTAATGTATGTAATTTTCTCTCTGTTTTCTGTTTTTGAATTAGTTAACTATTGTAGTACAGTGTTTTATATAATCAGTATTGTACTGTATTGACAGTATAATGAAAGGTTTATTTTAAATGGGATTTATATAAGTGCCTTATAATGGTTTGACAATATGGGGTATATATTAGAATTATTTAAAATTTTCACATTTTAGGTATTTTGTTGTCAGGTTTGTCATACTAGCCTAATTTAGAAATCTCACATAGTAGTACGTAGGTTTGAATAGTTGTTAGTAAAAAGAAATTAACTCTGTGATCCATATGTAACTGCTAATTATCAAAGATTGAGTAATTTTTTTGTCAACGTTGATATGTTAAATTGATGAAATCGGCCAAAAGTTCTTGAAAAACCAGGCGTAACTAAGATATGATATTAAGTTTGATTTCAAAATATGGTTAAATCTAATCATTAAGAATCACATTTGATTACTCCGTGTAAAAGCAGATGCCATTACTGAATTTATTGTCAATTCAAGGTCATATATTGTGCTGTTAGACTAATGTTTAATGCAAATTGTTGGAAATGCATATTAGAAGAGGCATCATACAGGTACTTGTTACTTTTGATTAGATCTTTTATGCTCATGAAAGTATCACTTATAGTTCAGTTCATCTTATAAGAAAGAAAGAAAACACCAGTTTGCTGGTACTGTGATGCTGAACATGTATGGGTGGATCTCATGGTCTAGAGTAGGTAAGGCATTCCTTGCACTTGTGAGAATGAGTGTATTACGCACTATAAATCTTGAAATGGTTTTTTGCCTTAAAGTTGTTCTTTTCTATTTTCCTTCATTTTTCATGTATTGTATATCTGGGACATGGTTGATGTAATGTTATTCATATCTTGTCTCCATGGATCTTTTGATTGTAACGGATATTTTGATTAGTTAACAGCTTGAGTAGTTTGTCAGCCTCCTGATAATTACATCTGTTCTTGCCAGAATTCTCTGGATAGAAAAAGCTCTTGCCTCTACCAAACTTCTCTGTATTCTAAGGAATCTGGTAATTCTTAACCTTCCGACATGAATGCTTTTCAGCAGAACCTTAGAGGCAAAGGCTTGTAAAGGAAATAACTGGGACTACCCCAAATCTTAGATTGGAGGCCTTCTAGTACATCAAGAAAAGTGGAACTACTTTTCATATATGTACAATGAAAGGATCTGATTTTTTCTTTTTTTCTCGGCTATTAAGGTTATACATTTGCACTCATTAAGATATAGATCTATGGAGACTTCTCCAGAGGATATGAAGTATTTATATCAGTAATTGAAGAAGGTTCCGTAAAATCTCTGAGTTAGAATCTTAAGTGATCATAAGTAGTCTTATTAAGCATTCATACAAGCTGTTAGTTCAGTCTTTTCTGGATTTCTTATACTGAAGATGATCTCTCATTGGACTTTTGTTACTGAAATAAGTATTTGAACTGCCTTCTCTTGAATAATGTAACTCTTCTCTAGGATTGATGTTAGTTACATTCATCCTTGCTGCAGACCCTGTCACTGAGAAGTATCAAGTATCTAGCTACTAAAGATATTAAGTAGCTGGTATCAAGCTGCTTCAGATATAAAGTAGCTAGAATCAAGCTGCTTCAGATATAAAGTAGCTAGAATCAAGCTACTTCAGATATCAAGTAGCTAATATCAAGCTACTTCACCTGTAGCCGGTGCGTCACTTGTCTATTATTTCAATGTGTTGAGGGCCTTCTACTTTGCCTTGTCACAGCAGTTTGGCAGTATCTCTAGTGAACCAAGGGGTCATGGATTGTACCGAGCAGCAAGTAATCAGGAATGCTATCCCATTTTGGCTATAACTCTTTAGCTATGGTAAGCAGCTCCTCTAGGAGAAGGTCACTCCAAAATCAAACCATTGTTCTCTAGTCTTGGGTAGTGCTATAGCCTCTGTACCGTGGTCTTCCACTGTCATGGTTAGAGTTCTCTTGCTTGAGGGTACAGTGGCACACTATTATATCTTATTTCTCTTCCTCTAGTTTTTGTTAAAGTATGTATAGTTTATATAGGAAATATTTATTTCCATATTGTTACTGTTCTTAAAATATTTAATTTTTCCTTGTTTCACTGGCCTATTTTCCCTGTTGGAACCCCTTGGCTTATAGCATCCTGCTTTTCAAACTAAGATTTTAGCTACATACATACATATACCAAGGCACTTCCGCCAATTTTGGTGGGTAGCCGACATCAAACAATGAAACAAAAAAAGGAGACCTCTCCTCTCTACGTTCCTCCCAGCCTGTCAAGGGACTCAACCAAGTTTGGCTAGTACTGCTAGGGTGCCACAGCCCACCCTCCCCCGTTATCCACCACAGATGAAGCTTCATAACGCGGAATCCCCTACTGCTGCTACCTCCGCGGTCATCTAAGGCACCGGAGGAAGCAGCAGCGCCAAGTAATAATAATAATAGTAATAATAATAATGACAATATTGGATAATTTCTTTCCTTTACTTCACTATTCATCCTGGGGACTCTTACAAGTCTGCAGGAGTCCCAGCCTGTAGTATTCTCTGATGCCCTAAAAGAACATGGACATACTAACTCAGAACACAATTTGAAGCCTACTTGAGCTTTTTTTGCATTCCATATCTTATGTTTTAAAACACAGCTCCCTTATTATCTTTAAGAGGTAAACCTTTTAATGCCTAAGATTAATTCTAAAGATCTTAAGGGCAGTTACCAAAAGTCTCAGCTAGTTAGCTTTTAGCAGATTGTTTCTCCTGCTTGAATTGAGATGACATGATTATGTTACAGAAACCACTTTTGTTTTAAACAAAAGTGGTTTCTGTAATATAATAAGTTTCTCATACAAAAATTAGCACTCACCTCGTCAGTGCTAATTTCTTGCATCAAGAAATCAGGCAATACAGAGAATGAGCCTATGATAGATCATGAAACTCACCCATGGATGTCATGTACTCTGTTTTCTTCCTTTGCTTTAAAAGGAACTGTAGCATCTTGAACAATTACATGAGCATAAAAGTATTAAGTATAAGTAATAGGGTGGTATGGAAAATAAAATTTTCCTTTTGAAAATGGCATTATTATTTTGATCAAAGAAAACCGACAGACAATTTAAGTTTATATTTATTGTATTATTGTAATATTGCTCAGAGTTTAATATTGTGTGTGTAGGTTATGAAATCTAAATATGTTTGCTCCTTTTTGATGCACTCATTGACTGACTAAGGTGGGTGGAGAAGTTCTGAAGGAGCGTGGCCGAAGCATTCATGGTCATGCTTCAGATGCAGTGATTCACAAACTGCTCTGGAAACATGTAGGTCTATTCTTCAACTTTTTGTGAATGCCCTTCATATGTTAGCAATCATCCAAGCATGTAAAGCTACTTTGCTTCCGTATAAATGTTCCGTCTTCATATTATGATATCTTGGTTAAAAAACTGGAAATATGAGGTTCACTGTCAAGGTCTTCACATTTTCTAGTTTCCATTGATAAGGGACCTAATGGATTAAGGTTTATGGGAATTTTTCAGTAGAGAAGTGTCTCATAATTCAACACAAGTCAGAGTGTGACCATAGCCATAAACCAAGGTTAGGTAAATCATAGCAGTATAGCACAAATAAATATTTGGAAAGCTTAATGTGCAACTGAAGAGGACTTTAGCCAATTGCATTTCTGGATGTAGCTGCTTTTGAATATAGTAAAAATAGATTTGTAGTGTGCCTTAGTCTAAACCAAATTACAAAATGAATATTTGAGGTTCAGTTCTACTTTACTTGGGTTGGCCGACCTCCCCAAATCGTTGCATACATTTTGGCTAGAGTAAATTGTGAATATAGTGATTAGGGATAGAAGGACAACTCAACAACTTGGCTATTTTTCAATACCATTTTCCTCTTGTTAAATGTAACTCAGCACACATTCTGTAGCTTTTGTTGTGTTGTATTAATATTAAGAATGATGAGTTTATAATTGTTGAAATCTTCTTTTCTATTGTGTATCAATGCTAAGGTATGGATTTGTAGTACTATAAGTACAGTGGTTTTATATAATAAGATAATTTTGTACTATGCAGTCCTTATTTTCATATTTTGCAATGTGCATTCATAGTTTAGTAATTTTAACCCAAATTTCCAGAAATAGATTGATAATGGAATAAGTTGAAAATATACATCTTGATTGATTAACTTTTAATAACTATAGCTTTATATAATTGTGATTTTTGCCATCACCTCAATTTGGAAAGAAAAGGACATATAAAATGGAGAGAGATTAGGTTTTTAGCAGACACTTTTAAGGTAGAATTTTTTTTGGAAGAATTTGTTTTCACTATGCTTGCACCTCGTATGATAAGTATGCTGTCTGGTACGGTTTTTAGCGTTGCAACGGTGAAATTGCTCTGGAATTTATTTCTATATTGAACTTACAACTTTGCTTTAGTTTACAAGTTAGGGATATCACTGCTGATAATTCTGGTAAGACTACCATTTAGGTGAAAACTCCATTACGGTACTTTATAGGTATCGTAAGAACAGTTACCATATACTTAGTCTGTCTTCTCATTATGATGTCCTTGTAATCTTGCTGTAATTGATATACTGTAAAAGCATCAACATTAGTGATTGAGGTAAGTCACCTAATCTTAGTGCAACTGTGATCTTACTGTATTTGTTTTTTGAAGCATAATTAGATAAGGAAAGAGATTTTCTGATAAGGTAGGTCAAGAGAGCAAAAGGGTTAACATCACCTACCAAAATAGCTTATGCTAAAATGTCAGGATAGTTAGGAAAGAAAAGAGATTTACATTTTTAGCTGCAGGAAGGATTACCACTTGTGTACCAATAGGTCTGTCCAGGGCTTGGTCATGCTTGCTCTGTAGATACACACATTATGGACTGGATTTGTTAAAATTTAGTCAACATTACAGGTCTTCAGTTTGTGATAGTGGTGAACTGGTGTATTTTAGTGCATCCTTGTTAAGAGGTGGATTGCATTAGTGTAAAATGTTAAACCAAACACACTGTAGGTGTTGTTTAGTATTTTAAATCTTTTTCAGCATGTTTGGATATTAATTTGTGTACTCTGCTTATTTGATTGTGGCAACTTTTATCATCATATATGTCATCAGATGATCCAGTCATGTAGGGAATGTTCATGTAACATATTTTTTACTTTAATATCGCTTTTATTGGCTTGTTTTGAAATTCATTTTTTTATGAAGTTTCATTCCAACTTAGAATGAATAAAATACCTTTAGTTTGAAGGATTCATAA
>NC_090744.1:96384252-96531752 GCF_036898095.1 Palaemon carinicauda
GTTCTTGTTTTATTGTGTGATGTTAGTTTTTTGTTTATTATGTAACCTTGAGAGCGAAAACAGAGACTGCTCGTTCCCTGTTCTACAGATATGAGTTATCCCTTCTCTCGTTTTCTTTGTTAGCTCGAGTAAGAGAGGTGAATTTCCCGTTCTCCGTTTTTATACGATCACGAGTTATTCAGGCCTCCTCTTAGTATCAGAGTTGATGATAGTACGTTTAATATTATAAACGTTTTTTATTGATGTGGTTACTGTTAATATAGCTAACACTATTAATAGGTACGTTAGTGTATGAGTCATTAATTGGGGTCGTTTTATACCGACACCCTTAGCTCCGTGAGTTATGCTTAGCTCCGCCTTGAGTTATGCTCCGCTATATGGATACTCATTGGGTGAGAACTAGTTAATGTTCAGGAGCAGATTTTTGGAGTGCAACGGTGAAATCCGGCACTCGGACTCCGGCTGAAGCCTTTTACACACGAACCTTTGTCATGTTTGATCATAATTACACCGTTACGGCCGGCTTCACGGGAGATAACACAATCATTCATTGAGGTTAATGTTATCGTACCGGGAACGGTCACGATATCACGGTGACGGGCCTTTGCTACCGGATCTCCGGTACAAACAGAGATCAAGCAGACGGCCAGAACCGGAGTTAACAATGTGATACCGATGAAGACTTCACAGTTTCATTATTACGGTCCCTTTTTCATCGAATCTCCGGCTTCACTGGAGATAACACAAACATTCAGTATTAGAGAATGTTATCGTACCGCTGAGGATCACGTTTTCACGATGAC
The DNA here is from genome assembly GCF_036898095.1 of Palaemon carinicauda. Taxonomy (NCBI): domain Eukaryota; kingdom Metazoa; phylum Arthropoda; class Malacostraca; order Decapoda; family Palaemonidae; genus Palaemon; species Palaemon carinicauda. The sequence continues at coordinate 96,385,056 of NC_090744.1, forward strand.
GGACCTTTGTCACTAGTTCTCCGTTACAAACAGAGATCAATCAGACGATCAGAATCAGGGTATGAACCCTTTTTCATGAATAATCACAATATCGTTATTACGATCCTTTTCATCGAATCTCCGGCTTAACCGGATATCGTACAGGCGATCAGCATTGAGGTTAATATTAGTTTTCCTCTGGTGTTCACGTTGTCACTATGACGGACCTTTGTACTGGGGATTGTTACCGGAGCTCTGGTACAGACAGAGATCACTCAGACCACGGGTGGCCAATCTCTTGTTTTTGCTGTAAAGGAAAGGATTTAACATGAATACAAAGTAAACTGTACTTACTTTAATGACACTTTGAATTTGCGTTGGTAATATTCATTAGTTATTCTTGAAAGTCCAAATAAAAATATATGAACATAACTATGCCTATATTTATGCATATATTTAATTCTAACTAGGTATAAATATGGATAAATATCCATACAACATCGTGTTCAAATAGAAATAAATTGATTATGCCTATATTTATGCATTTTCAATTCTAACTATGCCTAAATATGAATAAATATCCATACAACATAGTGTTCAAATAGAAATAAATTGATTGTGCTTATATTTGTGCATATTCAATTCTAACTATACCTAAATATGAATAAATATTCATACAACATCGTGTTCAAATAGAAATAAATTGATTATGCCTATATTTATGCATATTCAATTCTAACTATGCCTAAATATGAATAAATATCCATACAACATAGTGTTCAAATAGAAATAAGTTTCCACTCAGTACTGGGAACCAAACGTTGGCCCCTTCTAATGAAGGGCCGGGTCGAGACTAACCATGCCATGAGAGGCTATCTACTGTTCCTTGAAACTCTGGTCAGTGAACAGATGAATCAATAGAATACTAATAGCCAGTAAATAATGTTAGACCCGGTTCTGAACGTCTGAGTCAGGGGTGGCCAACCTGTGGCGGATGCGCCAACAGTGTCACATTTCATGAATACAAGTGTCGAACTATACCCCAAAAGATAGTACATTAAATGATTTTTCTTTAAAATTGATTTTTATGAGTTATACAGCTGATCCCAGCCTGTGAATAGGATCACTAACCAAAGTTCAAGGAACATCCAGACTTATGTCCCCTTTCTTTTACAGAAGGTTCGCCTACATGGTTCCCGTCAGGATGATGATGAATCTCTCTGGCCTGCAAGAGAGGCTCTCCGCCCTTGGTTATCAAGATTGGGAAGAAATGCTCCATCTAGAGGTCCCTATCTCCTCAGAGTGTCCTCTCTAAGGTTGGACGACGACCCCATGGACGGGCAGGTAGGTGGGGATGAATTTTGAGCCTTCAGCTTTGCAATTACCTATGTCACCGACCTAGGACCCTTAATGGATCCTGATGTTCATGTTACCCTGCATAAACCGTGACTGCTAAAAGCAACACATTCTAGGGAAAACCAAGGGGCTATGACGGAGCTCAAAAGTATGGTAGTGAGTCGGATCCGTTCAGGAACTCAGAAGTTTCCCCCTACAGCCCCAGGCATATCGAAGTAACCTCCTTCGATAAAAACAACGCATAGAGATTTGCCTTACATGTTCCATATATAGATGGTACCATAAATCTGGATGGCATAGACGTCCTCCCTCTGGGGGACCTAGAATTTACTCCCAGGTACTAGAATTCCCGTTCAACGGATTCGTTCGATTGAAAGAGATTGCCTTGGTTAGGTTAGACAAGGTACCGAAGGTAACAGTATTATTTCCTAAAGGGCAGGCCCGATCTGTCTGGACCAGGATGTTGTCAGTCTGGGGGGTACGATAATTCCAAGATCTGCCCTTCCAATTCGACCTACACGTTTGATGGTCTGATCGGGTTAGTTGTGGGAAATACGTTCTGTCTGAGGCCTCTATCAGACAGGAATCGATAGTCGGTTACCCACTCGTCATCACAGCCTCCCTCTGATTCGACGTCTATGCATCCAAATCCCCCTCATCAGGTGGTCTACCTCACTGATTCACCAGGTACACAGCCCAACCCCGTTGGGATGTTTTACCTGCATACAGCCCTAGATCCGAACCCTCAGGCTCCTCTCGTGGACACCAGAGAGGAAGCTACTGGAGTAGAAGACAGTCTCGACATCGAGACGGACCTAGAAAAAAGGGGGCTCGGAGAAGGAAAGTACCTAGATTCACCCCCTCACAACGCGGTGGTCCCGGTAGGGGGTAGACTTTACCACTTTTGAGACCATTGGACCTTCGGTCTGTGGGCTCATAGCATAATCTCTAAAGGTTTGAGGTGAAAATGGCCACAAGGTCCTCCTCCTCCACCAGTGACCTTCTCCCAGAAATCCACTCCCATCCTGGAAGAGTACACCACAGGGTTACTCAAGAAGAAGCAATCAAACGGGATCGATCACTGAAGTTCCAAAGCCACCTGTTCACAATTCCGAAAAGGCTTGGCGGCATTGAGAGTGGACCTGGACTTGTCAAGCTAAACTCTTACATTCTCTGCGACAAGTTCCGGATGTTGACTATCTCTCAGGTACGGACCTTACTTCCCTGTAGGACCGTCACCACCTCTGTCGATCTTACCGACGACTATTATCTTGCGCCTTTAGCTCGAAACTTCTCTTCTTATCTGGGTTTCCGCCTAAGCAGGAAAGCCTTTGTGTTCAAGACATGCCCTTTGGCCTCAACATTGATCCCAGGATATTCACGAAACTGGGAGAGAGAGTGTTAGAACAACTCAGGAACCAAGAGATACAGATCATTGCTTATCTGGCCGGTTGGCTCATTTGGGCCCGGCCGGTCATAGAAGGCAACAGAGCTACGAAGGAATTATTTCAATTTCTCGACAACCTGTGATTTTGGGTCAATCTCCAAAAAATCTCGCCTGCAACCATCAGTCCGCTTAGAATGGTTAGCCATTCAGTGGGACCTTTCGAAGCACACGTTGTCTCTCCCTTCCAAAAGGTAAGAGGAATAGTTTCCAAGATCAAAAAATTTTCTCAAACACAAACAGGTGTCTGAAGAGCCTTAGAAAGTATCCTCGGACTTTTCCAATTCACTTCAGTAACAGATCTAATAAAAGCCAAACTCAAAGACATCAATCGAGTTTGGAGAAAGAGAGCTACAGTACCTATAAGAGACATGGTCTCGAAGGTCCCCTCTGTCTTGAAAATGAGACTACGCCCATGGTCCGAACCGAAGGACCTCTCCAAATCGGTTCCTCTACAATTCCCACCTCCACAAGTGACATTCCATACAGCCGCGTCTCTAAGTGGATGGGGGGGATTACTCCGAACATCAGATGTTTCAGGTTCTTGGTCACTCTCCATGAAACAGTCCCATATCATTGTTCTCAATGCCATGGCAGTGTTCTTGACCCTGAAGAGAGACTCTCCTTCGAGGTCGACCCACATCAGAGTAGTGTCAGACAGCACAGACGCAGTACACTACGTCAACAGGGGAGGATCCAAGTCACCCAACCTGAATCAGATCCTGGTCACTATCTTCGACTGGGCAACAGAAGAGAACTGGTTCCTGTCAGCACCTCACCTAGCGGGAGGCCAGAATGTGAGAGCGGACTCACTATCCAGGACGGATCCACTGGAGTCAGAATGGTCTCTAGACATAATTTCATTCCGGTGGATACTCAGGCTCGTTCCAGGCCTCCAGGTAGATCTATTCGCAACTCAGATGAATCACTAACTTCCTTGTTATGTGACCCCAACCCTGGACCCTCGGGCTTATGCCATGGACGCATTACCCCGGGATTGGAACCATTAGAAGAAGATTTCCCTATCTCCCCCAGGGAATCTTCTAAAAACTTTTACACAAACTACGCTCCTTCCGGGGCGCAGTGGCTTTAGTACCACCTCACTGGCCAAGAACAGTTGGTTTCCTCTCCTCCTCGAGTTGAAACTCAGTCCCATCCGGATCCCGTTCCTCAAACTGACCCGAGTATCCAAACTCACTGTGTCAGATTACTCAAAGATAGCCAAAACTCTAACTTTGTGGACTACAGGAAGTTGGCAGCTCGTAGAGATGCGAACATTGAACCGGAAACGATCTCTTCATCGAATGGGACAAAAAAGGGACTCGACAGTTCGCCAATATGATTCGGCCGTTAACAACTAGTAGGTCCCCTAAGAGTGCAGACCATACTCGTATGTCCCCGCATTTAGCCATCTCTTTCTTGAGGTTCCTATTTGACAAAGGCCTAACAGTTAGCACTTTAACCACCATCAAGTCAGCTTTGAAGAAGATCTACCTTGTAGGGTTCAACATTAACCTAGCTGATTCCTATTTCTCATCAACCCCAAAAACATGTGCTAGGCTTCGACCTTCGGTTCGGCCACAAAAGGACTCTTGGTCTCTGAACGGTGTTCTCAAACTTGCGATGGACACGGACAATGAATCCTGCTCTTATATCACTCTTCTTAGGAAGACTTTATTTCTAACGGCTATGGCCTCAGGTGATGGAACATCAGAACTAGCAGCTCTCACGAAACCCGGAAAACATAGATTTCCTCCCTTCAGCCGAAGTACTCCTTTTCCAGACAAAGCTTCCCTAGCTAAAAAATGAGGATCCGCAAAATAGGTGCTCCTCTCGGAAGATTATTCTTCATCCCCAGGATTTTTCTCCGTGTACAGTCACACTCTCAAGCCCCTTTTTAGCTAGAACTGCCACCCGCTCGTCTGGCCCCTTGGTTATCAGGGAACAAGGAGGTACTATTTCCATTCACGGTATCAGGCAACAAATCCTCTACTTCATTAAACATACTAATCCGGAATCATTTCCCCAGGCTCATGATATACGGACAGTAAATGCCTCCAACAATGACTTCCAGAACAGGGACTTTGATGATTTTAAAAAATATACGGGTTGGAAATCCCCTATGGTTGTCAAACGCCAATATCTAAAGATCTTACAGGCCCTTAAATACCCGATGATGGCAGAGGGGAGCCTTATCTCTCCCCATTAATCTCCTCTTCTTCCTTTCTTCCATCTCTTCTCTTCTCCCTCCTACCCACCACTCACACCACGTCGCCGCTCTCCTTGGTAGTTCGTTAGCCCTATGATATTTGCCATGTTTAATTCCTATGGTTTAACTGTTATTGTAGTTACCGTTCCTTTAATGTTTAGATATACTTAGACATGTAAGGTTTGATGACTTTTGCGATTCGACACTCAGTTGGTTCCTTGTCGTCATTATTATTTAACCTTACGTTCCCTATGTCATTTGGCTGGTTGGTAATTGGACGATTACTTTATTATATCATAGTATTGTCGTACATGGTGATTGTATTCTCCTCATTATGTTATTATTTTATTGGGCTTGGAAGGCATTCTCTGGTACCTTTTCGCCGGACGTCACAGGTCGACCCAGAAAAGGGATTTTGACGAAGGAAAAATCTATTTCTGGGGAGAGACCTGTGACGCCCGGCGAAACCCTTCCCGATTATTTTTGTACGGACCCACCCTTTTCCTTGCCAAGCCATATGTTCTTGCAGAAGGATGACCTGGTGAGCGCGAGTGGTAGGTGTCGGTAGGGTATCCCAACTGTATTCTCTAGGGCCTGTCACGGCCTTCCCCCTTTGATGAAGGGATTATCTAAATGGGAGACAGCCTGTGAATAGTGTTTTACAAACGCCCTTTTTAGATATACGACACCAACAAGGTGCTCGCGCGAGGGTTGTAACCTCTGCATTCCATGCTTTTAATTTTCTCTGGTATATTTGGAAGATTTATATCAGAAAAAGTACAAAGAAGGACTTTTTCGCCGGGCGTCACAGGTCTCTCCCCAGAAATAGATTTTTCCTTCGTCAAAATCCCTTTATTTATGTTTTTCTGTTGCATTGTAAAACTGTTTTCGCAATTACTACCTTTTAATGAAGGATAGGATTGCGTGTTTCAGGTAGAAATCAGTTAAAGTTTCGATTTCAGTGAAATAAGTGCAAACAGAAAATCAAAAGTGATAAAGTGATATGCGCAAAGTGTTACAGTGTTGCGTCCGAGGGTTCGTCTGTTCGTGCCAGTTGTTCACCTAGTCCGGGACCTCTTACAAGCTCCCAAGCCCAGGGGAGAAGTAATGTCGAACGACTTATGGGTTCCACAGGCCTTGATCGACGAACAGACGTTTTTCCCTCCGTGGTTTCGGGCGTATCTACACACGTTAGCCGACGTGAGATCGCCCCACCCACACAAAGACGAGAGAGCCCATTTATTCCTCGTCTGCGGAAGAGGTTTCTCGTAAGAAACCATGGACCAAATCTTGCAGCTTTTAAGTGCAAGTCGGTCCCTTCCGCGCAAGTCCAATGGCCTAGGTGTAGCCACTGGGTCAGTTCGGACTCGCTGCAGTCATCCGACGACTGCACACCTCCCAAGAGAGGCAAGGTGGTACCGCATCAGGCAGTAACTCCGTCTGTTGCCGCACCAGCTGTTTTAGACCCTCAGTCACAACGGACAGTAGCTCCGTCTGTTGCCGTTTTTTGTAGACCCTAAGTGGTCTTTACTGCAGTCTATGCAGACTCAGTTAGCTGCGGTTATGCAGGAGTTTCGTGCGGAGAAGGTTGACACTGCTCTCGTTAGCCTACAACCTGCCACGGTTGTGCGCCCAGCTCACGCTGAGGCTGCCTGCTCCCACACTCCGGCTGCGGAGAGCTCCACCTCCGATGCGCAATCGACCCTGCCAGACGCATGTTAACGTTAGCCGACGTGCGGCTCCCTCCGTTAACATGCGTGAGCTACCGCATCAGCAGTGGGAAGGTGGAGTCAAGCTGCCGTGTTTTGACGCGATGCGTTAGTTTCCGCAACCCACGGCAGTCCCCACCACGCACCACCACTCCGCTTTGGTTGTTGCCTGCTCCCACACTCCGACTGCGGAGAAGGTTGACGATGCACCCGTTTGCCTACAACCTGCCACGGTTGTGTGCCCAGCATGGCTGCCTGCTCCCACACTCTTGTTGTGAGAGCTCCTCCACCCATGCGCAGTCGACCCTGCCAGACGCATGCTGACTCCCACAGACACACGGAGCACTCCGTTGCCGTGCGTGAGCTACCACAAGCTGCCGTGTTTTGACACGGTGTGTCAGCCTCCGCAACCCACTGTGGTTACCGCCACTCGCCCGCAGCAGACTAGTCAGTCAGGAGTTGAGGCTTCCCCACACAGCTTTGGTTGTTGCCAGCTCACAGACTGTCAAGCAGTTACATGACGTTGCCTTCTGGTCTGCTACTAATGCACCAGTGCTGTATGTCCTCACGCACCTGTTGTGGTTGACAGTTCAGTTTTTGACAGTTCACAGACTGTCAAGCAGTTACATAACGTTGCCTTCTGGTCTGCTGCTTATGCACCAGTGAGACCCTCACTGAGATAACCTAGCTTTTCTCGGACATGGTTCCTGTAGATGAGAAAGTGCTGTTCTCCCTCCTTCTGATATTCCTTTGAGGACTCTGTCATTTGGAGAGGAGCCTTAAGCTGCTTAGCCTCCTATGGACTTTAATTAAAGCATAACAAGGCTTCCAGGTATGGTAAATGGTTCCGCTTCAGTCGCTAACCCCGTCTGTTGCCACACCTGCTCCCATAGACCCTAATGGGCTTTGTTGCAAGACATGCAGTCCAAGCTTGTGTCCTTGATAGAGGATTTTTTACGGAGAAGAACCTTCTAGCCAACAACCTTCCTACCGGTTGGTTGTACGCCCTGTTGACGCTGAGGTATCCTACTCACGTCCGCCAGTTGAGATGGTTCCTCCACCGGTGCGACCCAGTGTGGGTTGCCAGTCGCACGTTGACGTTAAGCGACTCTCGGAGGTGGTTGTGGACGTTCAGTGTGTCACTAGGAAGACGTTCAACAACCAGCAGAGGTGACTTGTTGTGACGCAGTGCGGCAACCTCAGCAACCCGGTAGGGGGTTGACTGCACAACCCAGACAGTCTAGACAGTTTCGGGTTGACGCTGTACTTCCTCGCGTCCCCATGGTTGACAGTTCACAGACTGTGCAGCAGTACCATGATCTTGTGTCCGGCTCCGTCACGCATCCACCAGTGCGACCGGATTCAGCGAGTCAGACGTTGCCCACTCCGTTGCCGTTTCCTCATCAGTTTCGGATGAGGAACCCTCTGATGAGGACATTGCTGAACAAGACGATCAACCCCCAGCCCTGCTATCCATCCAGAAGATGCTGAAGAAGGAACACTGCCCTGTCAGGCTGTGGATGAGTCTGGTTAGGACACTGTCATCCGTGGTTCAATTTGTGTCACTTGGAAGACTACACCTCCGTCCTCTTCTGTATCATCTAGCTTTTCACTGGAAAAGGACAAGACGCTAGAAGCGGTCTCGATCCCGGTTTCCGGAAAGATAAAGTCTGGTCTGACTTGGTGAAAGGACTTTATCAACCTTTGAAAGGGTCTTCTCCTGACTGTTCAGACTCCCAACCACGTTCTCTTCTCGGACGCATCGGACGTAGGCTGGGGTGCGACATTAGGCGGTAGGGAATGCTCGGGATTATGGAACTCGAGTCAAAGGACATGCATTTCAACTGCAAGAAGCTTCTGGCAGTACGTCTGACCTGGAAAAGCTTCAGGTCTCTCCTTCAAGGCAAAGTGGTGGAGGTGAACACGGTCAACTCCCTGCTTTGACGTACATCTCCAAGCAAGGAGGGACCTACTCTCTGACATGGTACGAGTTCGCAAGAGACCTCCTCTCCTGTTCAACAGGTCTAGACTTTTCACTAGTAACGAGGTTCATCCAAGGCAACTTGAATGTCATAGCAGATTGTCTCAGTAGGAAGGGACAAATAATTCCAACATATTGGACCCTCCACAAGGATGTATGCAAGAGACTTTGGGCCACCTGGGGCCAGCCAACCATAGATCTCTTCGCAACCTCGATGACCAAGAGGCTCCCAATACTTTGCTCACCTATCCCGGACCCAGCAGTAGTTCATATAGATGCCTTTCTACTAGATTGGTCACATCTAGATCTATATGCATTCCCTCCGTTCTAGATTGTCAACAAGGTACTGCAGAAGTTCGCCTCTCACGAAGGGACAAAGTTGACGCTAGGTGCTTCCCTCTGGCCCGCGAGAGAATAACTCACCGAGGTACTTCGATGGCTAGTAGACGTTCCCAGAACACTTCCCCTAAGGGTGGACCTGCTACGTCTGCCACGCGTAAAGAAGGTACTCCAAGGCCTCCACGCTCTTCGTCTGACTGCCTTCAGAATATCGAAAGACTCTCGAGAGCTAGAGGTTTTTCGAAGGAGGCAACCAGAGCGATTGCTAGAGCAAGGAGAACATCCACCCTTAGAGTCTACCAATCGAAGTGGGAAATCTTCCGAAACTGGTGCAAGTCAGTATCCGTATCCTCGACCAGTACCTCTGTAACTCAAATAGCTGACTGCCTCTTATATCTGAGGAAAGAACGATCTCTTTCAGCTCCCACTATCAAGGGTTACAGAAGCATGTTGGCATCAGTCTTCCGTCACAGAGGCTTAGATCTTTCCAACAATAAAGATCTACAGGACCTCCTTAAGTCTTTTGAGACCACGAAGGAGCGTCGTTTGGTTACACCTGGTTGGAATTTAGACGTGGTTCTAAGATTCCTTATGTCAGACAGGTTCGAACCACTTCAATCAGCCTCCCTGAAAGATCTCACCTTTAAGACTCTTTTCCTGATATGCTTAACCACAGCTAAAAGAGTCAGTGAGATTCATGCCTTCAGCAAGAACATCGGATTCTCATCCGAAACGGCTACATGTTCTACAACTTGGTTTTCTAGCCAAACACGAGCTGCCTTCTCGGCCTTGACCAATATCGTTCGATATTCCAAACTTATCGTATGGTTGGAAATGAACTAGAAAGAGTATTATGTCCTGTAAGAGCTCTTAAGTTCTATTTTAAAAACCTTTACGAGGCCCGTCTGAAGCTTTATGGTGTTCAGTTAAGAATCCATCTTTGCCTATGTCAGAGAATTCTTTATCCTATTTTATCAGACTGTTAATACGAGAAGCTCATTCCCTTCTGAATGAGGAAGACCAAGCTTGGCTGAAGGTAAGGACACACGAAGTTAGAGCTGTCACAACTTCCGTGGCCTTTAAACAAAATAGATCTCTGCAAAGTATATTCGACGCAACCTATTGGAAAAGCAAATCAGTGTTCGCGTCTTTTATCTTAAGAATGTCCAGTCTCTTTACGAGAACTGCTACACTCTGGGACCATTCGTAGCAACGAGTGCAGTAGTGGTGGGGGCTCCACCACTACAATTCCCTAATTCCAGAACCTTTTTAATCTTTCTCTTGAAATATTTTTGGGTTGTCCGGAAGGCTAAGAAGCCTTTCGCATCCTACTTGATTTGGCGGGTGGTCAAAATCATTTCTTGAGAAGCGCCTAGATTAGAGGTTTTGATGAGGACCTTTAGTATGGGTTGCAACCCTTCATACTTCAGCTCCTAGGAGTCGCTCAGCATCCTATGAGGATCGCGAGGCTCAGTAAGGAAGACGTACTTAAAAAGGCAGAGTAATTGTTCAAGTCGTCTTCCTTACCAGGTACTTATTTATTTTATGCTTGTTATTTTGAATAACTGCTAAAATGAAATACGGAATACTTAGCTCATAATAATGTCAACATGTAATGCTGGTCTCTACCCACCCCCCTGGGTGTGAATCAGCTATATGATCATCGGGTAAGTTTAATATTGAAAAATGTTATTTTCCTTAGTAAAATAAATTTTTGAATATACTTACCCGATGATCATAAATTAAAGGACCCACCCTTCCTCCCCAATAGAGACCCAGTGGACAGAGGAGAAAATTGGTTCTATGTTGACATCGAGTACTTGAGTACCTACTTGACAGATGGCGCTGTTGATGTACACCCCCACCTGTATAGCGATCGCTGGCGTATTCCGCCCGTAGGTTTTTTCTGTCGGGCAGCAGAGCTGACAGCTATATGATCATCGGGTAAGTATATTCAAAAATTTATTTTACTAAGGAAAATAACATTTTTTACTTTAATATCTCTTTTATTGGCTTGTTTTAAAATTAAATTTCTTATGAAGTTTCATTCCAACTTAAAATGAATAATATACCTTTAGTTGGAAGGATTCATGACAGGTTGATAGCCAGGTATTTGGGAAAGGTAAGATTGATTGATTGATTTTTTTTGATTTTTCAATATTGATTAATTTATTTTGTCTATCACTTGTTATATTAAACCTTGCAGTGCTCGTTCTTCAGCTGAGGAATATTTTAAGCAAGCATACAGTAATGCTTATTATGCTTCACAGTAACTTCAGAAATTATAAGATCAAGGAATTTTGGTTCCAATAAAGTATTTTTCCCTACACGTAATACAAACTAACTACCTCTAATAGGAGTATGTCGTCAGCAAAGCTGGAATCGGAAATTAAACTTTTAACAATGGTTGACTGTCAGGTGGGAGGTAGGCCCACCCACTTTGGCCGTAGCTCTGTACACAGGTAATTCACTGCATCCATAATCTTGCTAATTAATCTTTTTTTCTCTTTCTGGAGTGTATGTTTAAGGTTTAAAGGCCACTCATGAATGGCAGAGGTAAGGGACAGTGGCATTGCCCTCGGTAGCAAGACAGTGCCCTAGATACTGACCATATACAGTATATATATGATCAGTGCCCAAGCTCCCTCTCCACCCAAACTAGGACCAGGAGAGCCAGGCAGTGGCTGCTGATGACTCAGCAGTTAAATGTATAGGTTCCCCCAAGGATGGTGAGGTTGCAGGCACTAAAGAAACTATCAAGTTTGAACAGGATTTGAACCCGTCTGGCTAGCGCCAGGTAGGGACGCTACCAGTAGGCGATCACAACCTTCACACTCCAATCACTCACACTCCAACACGAAGTGATTGTACTCATTGTTAACAATCCCCAGTGCTCAGACTTCTAGTGTTAGGACACCTCGCATTAAGTTGCCTGCCTAAAAGACCTCCCAAGTTCAGATATGGGGTGACAGAAGCCCCATGCCTTTACATCCCGAGATCCAAATTCGAGCTCTATAGTATGAAGGATTCTGATCATCAATCATCTGTTCCTACACATCACCATTAGAAGTCAAATTGCCTTCCGGTGTTTTTTATTCTTCTAAACACCGAGATCATCCTTTATTCTGTGATTGGTCCGAGTCACGATGTTTCTCCTCTGACCGGGACTAATCACTCAACTGTGACCTTCCTGCCCAGGGGGATTGTGTCTCATAACAGGATCTCCTGGCATGCAAGCATCAAGCATGATAAGTATCAGGAATAGGTGATATCTAGGCCACACACTTGACATTCGTCAGAACACCACAGCTTTCGTCCTGTCATTGTGACTCCTGTCGAAGCCATATTTCAGTCAAGAACAAGCACTCATCAGATTCCAAGTCACTTAGTATCGTTTCAACTGCTGTGTAGAGGAGATGCAAGGGCAGCTTGCCTTTAGAATCAAGATGATTGCTGATTTCTTCCTCTGCTGTGAAGTATTGCCCCGGGGCCATTCTTGATCTGCTGGACGAATATTCCAAAGGGAAAAAAGAACTGATTGTACCTTGTGTCGAGTCCCTCCTTACGAGCAGAGAGGAGTCTTGGGAAGTCACTGATCTTTGCCCCCAACGTAATGTAGGTAGGTGCCAATGGAAACGGTCTTCTTTTGTCAAGGTTGCCCATGCTCATGAGTAGCTTCGAGCTGTCTTGCCTGCCTAGAGAACTCAGTTCCTTGGAGTCTGACGTCACGAGAGTTCTCAGCTATCTGAAGCATCCGCCATTAGAGCCAGTGAGGAGAGTGTCAGATCGGACACTCAAGACTATATTCATGCTGGACTTAGCCTTGGCAAAGAGGTTGAGAGACTTGCATGGTATCCCGTATGCAAAGAGTCATTCTGTGGAATGGAAGAAAGTCCCCTTTATGATTGTTCTGGAGTTGTGGCAAATATACTGTACAGAATCCTGCTGTTCATGACTCCCAGTTTGAGTCCGTCTCTCTCAAGGTTGCGACCAGTGATCAGGATGAGGGGGCTACATGATTACCTAAAAGAACTCAGTACAGTATTTCTGACCAGAACCCAGAGCCCCCTGCTGAAGGCAGGAATTTGGAAGTGTTAGGCAACCTGCAACGCCCACTACCCACAAGTCCCTGGATATCTTTAACCTGTGATCTGTGGTAGGAGTTCAGCAGTTTATGTAGCAAGACTATCTCACTCACGGGACGAGAAGCATCTTGTCTTAAGATAAGGATCGCGGCTAAAGTCTAAGAATGAAAGGCAAGAATAACTGACATTTTTCCTTTTTTTCTAATCTCCCTTGAGGTGCATCATTTGTGCAAGTACAGTATATTGCTGAGTCTGATGAGAGCTGCAGGTAAGCTATGCTACCAAGAAAATTTTCATTACTATTGTATTATACAGTCAGCCCCCACTCTTTGCGAGGATTAGGTAACAGAGACAGGCACGAATTTGTGTATCTTTGGTGCCCTAGGGTGGGATAAGTCCATATTAGTATAGTAAAGCTCGACTCTATTGTAAATGTTTGCTGATTTCGTTCGTATGACTTTACTCACCGCACATGTAGCCTACATTTACAATAAACAACATTACTGTATTTCTGTACTGTATAGAATACTGGACAATTTAAGATTAACTAAGTGCACATATTTTATACAACAACCACTAACCATTTTCGTAAGAAGTTCTACGCAGCCATCGTTAAACATGACAATTCCAGATGCGTCGGTTGTCGTCTTCTGTAGGGAATCTGTCTGACATCTACCTTCACAGTAATAATATTTATCCCATCTACAGTAATATACTCATTTTAATTACGTTACATAGTTTTATGTTTAAGTAAGATAAGAATATTTCCAATATTAAACTTACCCGATGATCATATAGCTGTCAGCTCTGCTGCCCGACAGAAAAAACCTACGGGCGGAATACGCCAGCGATCACTATACAGGTGGGGGTGTACATCAACAGCGCCATCTGTCAAGTAGGTACTCAAGTACTCGATGTCAACATAGAACCAATTTTCTCTCTGTCGTGCCAATGGCAAGACCTACTAAATACGCCGTCCCTAACTGGATTTGTTTTCACAACGATTTGGTGAAGTACACTATTCCAGTTTTGAGCTTTCGCTATGCAGGGGTTTTATCTTCATTTCAAAACTTGAACTCGTTTTGGATAGATTTAATTATGGTGACGAAGAGAGTATGGACTCTCTTTCACTTTTAAATGGCCGACCCTTCCCTTAGACGGAAGTGTGTTTAGGTTTTTGGTAATTTTGCTTAACAAGTTATAGATCTATTTATTTTATATCTCTCCGCCTTTATAGGCCTCTTCGATTAACTTTCCATTTATTATAAACTTTTAAAAAATAAATTTTTTATGTTTGTTTATATGCGACCTTTCCTAATAGTAGGCGGTCCTTACTTGGAACCGAAGTTAATTAACATTGAGCCCGTTATATCGTATTTAACCTTTTAAGAATTTAATACTTTTTTTAATTTTAATGTTTTATGAAAGAATTTCTTTGATAGTCTCGTACTGTTTTCAAAGATGAACTAACGTTTAGTTTTTAGTCTCCGCAGTTGTTGACGTTCAGAACGTTCAACTTGCGCTCTATCGTTACGATAGAGAGAGAGTGTATCACGGTTTCACTTTGCAGTAAGAGTAAACCGATTCTAGCGTTTCGTTCATTCTTTCTTAGCTTAAATGGTTTAAATTCTAAATAAAGGAACTTTTTATTTGGGAAACCTTTCAGTTTTTTCCTTTAGCAAATAACATGTTTTAACGATATATAATTGGGCTCTTCTCTCAGGTGCTAAATCAAGAGAGAAGAGAGAGAGAGATAGAGACGGAGGGAGAGAGAGGAGAATAAACGTTTCGTTCAAGCAGGTAACGTTGTTCTCGTTTTTTACTCTTCTCCCTAGTCGCTGTAGGGGAAGAAGGTAAAACGTTTCTAGGGTTTTATTCTTGTTCCCAGGCTTTATGCGGTGAGAGATTGTAAACGTAGTTTATTTGATCTAGTGTTTAGTCTCTTTTCCAGCCACTGAATTCTTTATCTTTATTTATGTTTTTTTGTTGCATTGTAAAACTGTTTTCGCAATTACTACCTTTTAATGAAGGATAGGATTGCGTGTTTCAGGTAGAAATCAGTTAAAGTTTCGATTTCAGTGAAATAAGTGCAAACAGAAAATCAAAAGTGATAAAGTGATATGCGCAAAGTGTTACAGTGTTGCGTCCGAGGGTTCGTCTGTTCGTGCCAGTTGTTCACCTAGTCCGGGACCTCTTACAAGCTCCCAAGCCCAGGGGAGAAGTAATGTCGAACGACTTATGGGTTCCACAGGCCTTGATCGACGAACAGACGTTTTTTTTTTTTTTTTTTTTTTTTTTTTTTTTTTTTTTTTTTTTTTTTTTTTTTTTTTTTCCCCTCCGTGGTTTCGGGCGTATCTACACACGTTAGCCGACGTGAGATCGCCCCACCCACACAAAGACGAGAGAGCCCATTTATTCCTCGTCTGCGGAAGAGGTTTCTCGTAAGAAACCATGGACCAAATCTTGCAGCTTTTAAGTGCAAGTCGGTCCCTTCCGCGCAAGTCCAACGGCCTAGGTGTAGCCACTGGGTCAGTTCGGACTAGCTGCAGTCATCCGACGACTGCACACCTCCCAAGAGAGGCAAGGTGGTACCGCAACAGGCAGTAACTCCGTCTGTTGCCGCACCAGCTGTTTTAGACCCTCAGTCACAACGCACAGTAGCTCCGTCTGTTGCCGTTTTTTTTGTAGACCCTAAGTGGTCTTTACTGCAGTCTATGCAGACTCAGTTAGCTGCGGTTATGCAGGAGTTTCGTGCGGAGAAGGTTGACACTGCTCTCGTTAGCCTACAACCTGCCACGGTTTTGCGCCTAGCTCACGCTGAGGCTGCCTGCTCCCACACTCCGGCTGCGGAGAGCTCCACCTCCGATGCGCAATCGACCCTGCCAGACGCATGTTAACGTTAGCCGACGTGCGGCTCCCTCCGTTAACATGCGTGAGCTACCGCATCAGCAGTGGGAAGGTGGAGTCAAGCTGCCGTGTTTTGACGCGATGCGTTAGTTTCCGCAACCCACGGCAGTCCCCACCACGCACCACCACTCCGCTTTGGTTGTTGCCTGCTCCCACTCTCCGACTGCGGAGAAGGTTGACGATGCACCCGTTTGCCTACAACCTGCCACGGTTGTGCGCCCAGCATGGCTGCCTGCTCCCACACTCTTGTTGTGAGAGCTCCTCCACCCATGCGCAGTCGACCCTGCCAGACGCATGCTGACTCCCACAGACACACGGAGCACTCCGTTGCCGTGCGTGAGCTACCGCAAGCTGCCGTGTTTTGACACGGTGTGTCAGCCTCCGCAACCCACTGTGGTTACCGCCACTCGCCCGCAGCAGACTAGTCAGTCAGGAGTTGAGGCTTCCCCACACAGCTTTGGTTGTTGCCAGCTCACAGACTGTCAAGCAGTTACATGACGTTGCCTTCTGGTCTGCTACTAATGCACCAGTGCTGTATGTCCTCACGCACCTGTTGTGGTTGACAGTTCAGTTTTTGACAGTTCACAGACTGTCAAGCAGTTACATAACGTTGCCTTCTGGTCTGCTGCTTATGCACCAGTGAGACCCTCACTGAGATAACCTAGCTTTTCTCGGACATGGTTCCTGTAGATGAGAAAGTGCTGTTCTCCCTCCTTCTGATATTCCTTTGAGGACTCTGTCATTTGGAGAGGAGCCTTAAGCTGCTTAGCCTCCTATGGACTTTAATTAAAGCATAACAAGGCTTCCAGGGATGGTAAATGGTTCCGCTTCAGTCGCTAACCCCGTCTGTTGCCACACCTGCTCCCATAGACCCTAATGGGCTTTGTTGCAAGACATGCAGTCCAAGCTTGTGTCCTTGATAGAGGATTTTTTACGGAGAAGAACCTTCTAGCCAACAACCTTCCTACCGGTTGGTTGTACGCCCTGTTGACGCTGAGGTATCCTACTCACGTCCGCCAGTTGAGATGGTTCCTCCACCGGTGCGACCCAGTGTGGGTTGCCAGTCGCACGTTGACGTTAAGCGACTCTCGGAGGTGGTTGTGGACGTTCAGTGTGTCACTAGGAAGACGTTCAACAACCAGCAGAGGTGACTTGTTGTGACGCAGTGCGGCAACCTCAGCAACCCGGTAGGGGGTTGACTGCACAACCCAGACAGTCTAGACAGTTTCGGGTTGACGCTGTACTTCCTCGCGTCCCCATGGTTGACAGTTCACAGACTGTGCAGCAGTACCATGATCTTGTGTCCGGCTCCGTCACGCATCCACCAGTGCGACCGGATTCAGCGAGTCAGACGTTGCCCACTCCGTTGCCGTTTCCTCATCAGTTTCGGATGAGGAACCCTCTGATGAGGACATTGCTGAACAAGACGATCAACCCCCAGCCCTGCTATCCATCCAGAAGATGCTGAAGAAGGAACACTGCCCTGTCAGGCTGTGGATGAGTCTGGTTAGGACACTGTCATCCGTGGTTCAATTCGTGTCACTTGGAAGACTACACCTCCGTCCTCTTCTGTATCATCTAGCTTTTCACTGGAAAAGGACAAGACGCTAGAAGCGGTCTCGATCCCGGTTTCCGGAAAGATAAAGTCTGGTCTGACTTGGTGAAAGGACTTTATCAACCTTTGAAAGGGTCTTCCCCTGACTGTTCAGACTCCCAACCACGTTCTCTTCTCGGACGCATCGGACGTAGGCTGGGGTGCGACATTAGGCGGTAGGGAATGCTCGGGATTATGGAACTCGAGTCAAAGGACATGCATTTCAACTGCAAGAAGCTTCTGGCAGTACGTCTGACCTGGAAAAGCTTCAGGTCTCTCCTTCAAGGCAAAGTGGTGGAGGTGAACACGGTCAACACTTTGCTTTGACGTACATCTCCAAGCAAGGAGGGACCTACTCTCTGACATGGTACGAGTTCGCAAGAGACCTCCTCTCCTGTTCAACAGGTCTAGACTTTTCACTAGTAACGAGGTTCATCCAAGGCAACTTGAATGTCATAGCAGATTGTCTCAGTAGGAAGGGACAAATAATTCCAACATATTGGACCCTCCACAAGGATGTATGCAAGAGACTTTGGGCCACCTGGGGCCAGCCAACCATAGATCTCTTCGCAACCTCGATGACCAAGAGGCTCCCAATACTTTGCTCACCTATCCCGGACCCAGCAGTAGTTCATATAGATGCCTTTCTACTAGATTGGTCACATCTAGATCTATATGCATTCCCTCCGTTCTAGATTGTCAACAAGGTACTGCAGAAGTTCGCCTCTCACGAAGGGACAAAGTTGACGCTAGTTGCTTCCCTCTGGCCCGCGAGAGAATAACTCACCGAGGTATTTCGATGGCTAGTAGACGTCCCCAGAACACTTCCCCTAAGGGTGGACCTGCTACGTCTGCCACGCGTAAAGAAGGTACTCCAAGGCCTCCACGCTCTTCGTCTGACTGCCTTCAGAATATCGAAAGACTCTCGAGAACTAGAGGTTTTTCGAAGGAGGCAACCAGAGCGATTGCTAGAGCAAGGAGAACATCGAAGTGGGAAATCTTCCGAAACTGGTGCAAGTCAGTATCCGTATCCTCGACCAGTACCTCTGTAACTCAAATAGCTGACTTCCTCTTATATCTGAGGAAAGAACGATCTCTTTCAGCTCCCACTATCAAGGGTTACAGAAGCATGTTGGCATCAGTCTTCCGTCACAGAGGCTTAGATCTTTCCAACAATAAAGATCTACAGGACCTCCTTAAGTCTTTTGAGACCACGAAGGAGCGTCGTTTGGTTACACCTGGTTGGAATTTAGACGTGGTTCTAAGATTCCTTATGTCAGACAGGTTCGAACCACTTCAATCAGCCTCCCTAAAGATCTCACCTTTAAGACTCTTTTCCTGATATGCTTAACCACAGCTAAAAGAGTCAGTGAGATTCATGCCTTCAGCAAGAACATCGGATTCTCATCCGAAACGGCTACATGTTCTACAACTTGGTTTTCTAGCCAAACACGAGCTGCCTTCTCGGCCTTGACCAATATCGTTCGATATTCCAAACTTATCGTATGGTTGGAAATGAACTAGAAAGAGTATATGTCCTGTAAGAGCTCTTAAGTTCTATTTTAAAAACCTTTACGAGGCCCGTCTGAAGCTTTATGGTGTTCAGTTAAGATTCCATCTTTGCCTATGTCAGAGAATTCTTTATCCTATTTTATCAGACTGTTTATACGAGAAGCTCATTCCCTTCTGAATGAGGAAGACCAAGCTTGGCTGAAGGTAAGGACACACGAAGTTAGAGCTGTCACAACTTCCGTGGCCTTTAAACAAAATAGATCTCTGCAAAGTATATTCGACGCAACCTATTGGAAAAGCAAATCAGTGTTCGCGTCTTTTATCTTAAGATTGTCCAGTCTCTTTACGAGAACTGCTACACTCTGGGACCATTCGTAGCAACGAGTGCAGTAGTGGTGGGGGCTCCACCACTACAATTCCCTAATTCCAGAACCTTTTTAATCTTTCTCTTGAAATATTTTTGGGTTGTCCGGAAGGCTAAGAAGCCTTTCGCATCCTACTTGATTTGGCGGGTGGTCAAAATCATTTCTTGAGAAGCGCCTAGATTAGAGGTTTTGATGAGGACCTTTAGTATGGGTTGCAACCCTTCATACTTCAGCTCCTAGGAGTCGCTCAGCATCCTATGAGGATCGCGAGGCTCAGTAAGGAAGACGTACTTAAAAAGGCAGAGTAATTGTTCAAGTCGTCTTCCTTACCAGGTACTTATTTATTTTATGCTTGTTATTTTGAATAACTGCTAAAATGAAATACGGAATACTTAGCTCATAATAATGTCAACATGTAATGCTGGTCTCTACCCACCCCCCTGGGTGTGAATCAGCTATATGATCATCGGGTAAGTTTAATATTGGAAAATGTTATTTTCCTTAGTAAAATAAATTTTTGAATATACTTACCCGATGATCATAAATTAAAGGACCCACCCTTCCTCCCCAATAGAGACCCAGTGGACAGAGGAGAAAATTGGTTCTATGTTGACATCGAGTACTTGAGTACCTACTTGACAGATGGCGCTGTTGATGTACACCCCCACCTGTATAGCGATCGCTGGCGTATTCCGCCCGTAGGTTTTTTCTGTCGGGCAGCAGAGCTGACAGCTATATGATCATCGGGTAAGTATATTCAAAAATTTATTTTACTAAGGAAAATAACATTTTACCGGTAATTTTATTTTTATTTTTATGGAACTCTGGCTCTGTTTTGACTAGGCTAGCCTAGTTGTCTGAAATATAGAATATTCCCTATTTGTAATTAATTTTTCTACTTGCATAGTAGTTTGGAAGGATCAAATCAACAACATATAGTATGCTCAGTTTGATCATATACTGTTGTTGTGTGCTCAAGTAAAATAAAAATAAGAAATAATTTTATTTTTACAGTACAGTATTACAATACTGTACTTCTGTTACCAAAAACATTTGTTTTGGACATCAAGGATTGTTTACATTTTTGCCATAGTAGATGGTGGTTGACGAATATGTAAACATGGTATTAAAACTCCCAAAATAAATAGCAAAGTCGAGTGACGAACGCCCTGGTGGGGCGGGTACTAAACAATAACAAAGCTAGAACGCAATCTTGTTCGTAGGCTGGACTTGCTAGCAAAAAGTACCATGAGCATAATAACGCAAAAATAATAACGGTTCCAAAGGCATAAGGCCAGGGAATTAACCAAGAACCTAAGTGACAGAGTACTAAACGGGCAGACAAAGATGAATTCCCAAGACAAGTGAACAAACAATGGCCGCCGTGAATGGCCAGACGGGAATGATAAAACAGACTATACTGGATATAAAACAAAAGCCCGGTACTATAAAAAGCTGTCAAAACAAACTATGGTACTTAACATTGGAATGTGTAAAGATGGAGCTTCGGACATGACGAAATAAATCCACGAATGTTAAAAAAGCAGAGAGCACCACAAAATATTTTCACAATGACGAAGTCCAAAAAGAAGGATGTTGTTCAGATGGCGCTCGCGTCGGGGCGTGGGTGGTGTGGCGCTGGTGGGTTGGCTAGGGCCTTTGTATCGGCCCATCCCTTTGACAAAGGAATTAACTAAATGGAAGACAACCTGTGAATAGTGGATTTCACGTGCCTTTGCTTTATACACGACACCCAAAAGGTGCTCGCGCGAGGGTTGTAACCTCAGCATTCCATGCTTTTATCTTTCTCTGGTATAATTGGAAGGTTTTATCAGAAAAGGTATATTAGAAGGACTCTTTTCACTGGGCGCCACAGGTCTCTCCCCAGAAATAGATTTTTCCTTCGTCAAAATCCCTTTATTTTTGTTCTATCTTAAACAGAAATACAGCTTATTTTATAAACTAAAAACATAAATATATAACAGTAACAACAAGAAAGATTATGATATATGAGGTAAAAGATTTCTAAGAAAAACGTAGTAACATTAGGCTGGCTTTGAAATTGCTGTTCGGCCATTACATGCAGTTTATGATAAAAACGCTTTTTCTAAAGGAAATTTTGTGGTTTGCCCTTTACATGGTGTCGTTCTTTACACGAGAATATACGGTACTGCATGTAAAACTATTGAAATTATTACGCTAATTGGAAAATGATAGATCAAGTAACATTTTTTTCTTCAAGGAAATGGGAAATATCATTCGGTAGCATGCCTTAATCAGCAGATTTAGAAAGCATAAATGTAAACAATGGAAAAGATTATAATTCGCTATGTTTTTATTTACAAATACGATACTAAAATGTGAATGTGATATGGCTTATTATGGGGTTCAGTTAAGGGAAATACCAGTTTAATCAAAATCCGGTTTATTTCAAATATACAGTAGCTGTAATTTTTTACCCGATTGAACAGAAACTGTATACAGTGTACAGTGATAGCTGGGATGAGTTGGGCGGAGGGAGAGGAAGTGGTATGAAGCTAGCCCAGTGCAAAGGAGAGCGGGCTATTTGAAATCATCACGGCGCAAGTTTTTTATTGCGAATATTTGATTTTATATTTAATAGGTATTGCGGTTCCCTGTGTCGCGTATAAGTGAAATCGTGAAGAATAAACTTGTATAAAGCACGGATTGACTGTATCTCCCCCATCTTCTTAGTCAAGGGGGAATATTGACGGAATGTATAAACACTTATTTCTAATATAATCCCCACATATTCAGACTTGATATGCGAATGGATATACAGTATAGTAGCCTCTTCAGTAACTGCCAACCAGTTCTCTGGTAAGTAAGTAGCCTAACACCAGAAATAATCTTTAATTTTTCTAACTACTGTACTAACCTGAGTCCTTTAAATTACACTGCTAATCAGAACCACCCTGCAAGTCCCAGGCCAAAGGTAAAAATGAGGTTTTCTTTACCTGTTGTGTGGGCTGGGCCTACCTCCCACCCAACAGTCAACCATTATTTACCTTGTTAAAAGTTTAACACCATTTCCAACTTCGCTGGTCATACTCCTATTAAAAGTCAAAGGTTTGTATGGTTAGGAAAATACAATTTACTTTAAAAAGTTGTGATGTTATGTTGGTAGCTCTTAAAATGTAATCTAGATTGTAACCAAGAAGAATGCCAATGCTGGATTCTCAACAGTTTACCTAGCAGTGTATTCTGAAATAGATTTACAGTTATTTGCAGTTATATAAAAAATTTGAAGATTATAGTAATAATACGGGATATAGAATTTTTTTTGTCTGGGAAAGAAATAAATGTGATAATCGCATTTTTTATTTCTGATGTTTTTCCTATGAAAAATCCAGTAATAAGTCTTTAGAAATGAATCAACATCCATGAGTTTTATGCAAACAAAAGTTGTCCCACTACTGTATTTTATGCATCTTTGGATCATGTGCATAGTCTCCATGGCTGTCAGATTAGCATAACGAGGGTTATTACATTTAAAGGACCAAAATGAGATGTGGTGATTTTAGAATTGAAATGGAAGAAAAATCAAAATGCAGCTGGGTTGCTTCCTGTAATTTTCATATATTCAAAATTAAGTATCTGCCATCCTAAATGCTTTCTAGATTTAGAGTTACGATATTCAGTTGTGATTTTTCAAGCATATTCCCACAAGCTTGGCATTTACTGTACAGTCTTGAAGGAAATCATCAGTATGGGAATCTGAAAAGCAATTTGAGAATTTATATTCTGTATCAAGATGTTTTAGGCTTAGAATTTGACTAACTGTTATATAGAAATCTGAATAAATATCTTATCAGTTTTCACAGCCTTTGATCCATAAAGCATTTGAGGTTTGTAATTTTAAAAAAATTATATATAAATGTATCATCTTTTAGATTACTAGTGATGCTACCTCATAGAAACTTTAAATTGGATGGGTCTTTTTAGAACCGTGCATATAAGGTATGAGGCATGAGATAAAGTTCTTTGATAGCTTTGGTCATAAAATTTACAATTTGTAAGATATGGTTTCAACTGTAGAAACATGTCTAACCTAAAAATTGACCTAAAACTCATATGAAATTAACAGATATATATTATGGTCCATTATTTCAGGAATTTGCCTTTGGGCTATAAGATTTTCCATTTAATATTTAAGATTTTATCTGGCAAGTACCATGAACTTTTCATTGTAAGGTTTTATGTATACAGTAATTTACAGTTTTTTGCACATTGATAATGGTCTGACATTGGAAATAATTTTTGTGAATTATTTAGAGTAATTTTTATCACTGCAATGTATTCCCAGAGTTAAGCTGATGTCACTTCATCAAACTATACACAGGCTTGTAGGTTTTTGCATCAATGTGTACCAAAGATATTCTTCATAGATCTTTTTAAAGAACCTAACATTTTTCTTGTCTGAGAACTTTTTAAGTACTTTTAGATAGGTCAGAAATGCCATACATTATGGGCTGTTAAACTGTAATTTTCTTACTTATAGTTTCTCAATGTTGTATAGTGATCTCATTCCTGTTTATGTATTTGAATATTTGTTGGTCATTGTTAATTTGTTAGTCATAATAAGGTCATCTCTATGGTTAGGAAACGAGTAATAAACAATTTGTTCATTTTCAGGAACCTGTTCTATCTCCTGCTGGGTCTAACAGTGACACAAATGTAGACGAGGGCCTTGTTCCTGTAGTTTCTGTTAGTAAAGTTTTGCCATATGATGTTCAGAATCTTATTACATCAGGTTTGTTGTCTTATTTTATTACGTAGCATACCGAACCATGTTTGTAGACTCGCAGAAGAATGATTTTGCATTATAGTTATTTTTTCTAACAAATGAATAGGATTTATTCTTCTATAAGGGTATGTGGAACTTTTGAAGAAGACTGAACTA
Organism: Palaemon carinicauda; assembly: GCF_036898095.1. Taxonomy (NCBI): domain Eukaryota; kingdom Metazoa; phylum Arthropoda; class Malacostraca; order Decapoda; family Palaemonidae; genus Palaemon; species Palaemon carinicauda. Next base: position 96,409,460 of record NC_090744.1, read on the forward strand.
AAGGCAGTTATGAGTTCAAGAGATGGATTAAACTTATCTTTGAGAACTTTTAAGTATCAAGAATCCCTGGGTTAATTAAAGGTGAGCCAACAAATGTTGAAGATCGAATGCAGAAAGAATAGATTTTTATACTCTATAAATATGCTAGTAATATGTTCTAGAAAAACATGAACGAGATGAAAAAGAAAGGTTACGAGAGGCAGACTAAGTGCCTCAATCTGGTTGTATACTGTTAGCAAGAAACCTAATTGAATTTGATGGATTTTGACACATAATAGGAGGAAGCTACATTGCAAAGGATAAACAATACTAAAATAAAATGTTTTAAGAATACAGTAATTGCTCTGAGCTTTATTGGGAATGTAGTTTCAGTGTACATATAATTCATCATCATTATATGATGCTAGATGACTTTTTAAGATTAATAAACACACGTATTTCTTTTAAACTGGTACTGATCTTACAATTGTCCTTTAACGTCTCCAATGATTGGTTCTATTATTTACAAATTTTATATTCTTGGAAGTTTCAGAACCTTACCACTTTTAATCCTCATAGTGGCTCTCCAAACCTGTTCAAATATTGATTCCTCACTTAATTTTCTTACGTTCTAATTTGCATTTAGTCAGTTCTCTTCTTAAACATCTGCAATTTTAAGATTTCCCACCCTTCTGATCACGAGTAAAGTATTTCAAGTGAAGTCTTCTCCGCAATTACATAAGTAGTGTTTCATTTAATTGATTTTTGAATAATCAGATTGTTCCTATTCCAAAAGAGTTTTTGAAAACTACACCATGAATAGTGTAAACAGTGAAGCATGCATAGTTATTAATATATAGGGCATGATTTGAGTTGTTTGGTTGACTAACCATACCATATAACAAGAGTCAAATAAGGCCCACACTTTTAAGTAGATTTTTGTTGTGTGTTTTACTAACCCTATTTCTTTTAGGAAAGGAGCAGTTACTAGACATAAGCGGAAGTGCGCTCTATGGAAAACCTTCAACTGCCAAGAATGTCAAAGCAGTTACAGAATCTGTTTCACTTCCAACCATTAGTGAGCTGTCTTGTTTGCCTGTTAACTTTGTGCGGTCAGTGAAAGCACATCTGGTTGCTCAGTAAGTCATACGTTCTCTCTAGTCACCTTAGATAAGCTTTTTTAACATTTTTTGTTTTGGTCTTTTATCAAAGACCCAATTTTGATTCTGTAACGGACAGGTAGGAAATTATTCAGGCAATGTATTACTCTAATTTCAGGAAAGAGAATTCAAGATAAATTGAAAGTATGATTTGATGTTATTTTGTCGTCCCAAAATAAAGAAACTGAACCCTCTGAAATTAAATAAATCTGCTATTTTGTGAAAACTACATTCTTTAGAAATGGTATATAACAAAAGATCAGGCACTCTGATATCCCTTCTTTTGAAAATGATATGAAGCAGATGTAGATTTATTGGTGAAATATACCTGTTTTGAATGATTTCTGCAATTCTTTTCCAATAAAAAATCTTTATAAATAGTCATTTAGTGAGGATCGGAACCAGTCTTTTCCTTCAATTTAATTCAAGAATTGACCAATCGGTGTCTGTGTTCGTATGACAGGTTCTTTTATATTATCCCTTGTATATTTTACCAACAGAGCAGATGCGTAGAGCAAGAACAGGGTCATATTTAATGGAATTTTGATAATACAATAAAATATGTTTCTATACTCACCTAATTTTCATATTGCTTTGTCCCCAAAGTTGGCTCTGTACTGATGGTACCCCCAGAAAACTGAAAATTTCTTGTTGCTCCCTTCAAGAGGCCATGCCTCTCATCCACGAAGGCAACATCTGATGACTAATGGCAACTTAAGTAAGGCTAGGCCTCTCTTGCACTAATCAATCTCAAAGTCATAACTATTATTCTATCATCCTGAAATCATTAGTCTGTGGGGAATAGGGTGGACATGTATTTGAACCTCGGTTATGTACTATAGAAATGAATATTATTACTTATTACTCAAATTTACTTCATTTCCATGAACCTCCCATGATATTCATGTTGCTGACTTTCAAACTCTCTCGGTGAATCTTACTTCGGTACATCAAATAGTGTGCCCTTTAATTTTAGGAACTTTTGTTTTTCTATGACTCATTTTTTCTGCATTTTGCTTACAATGGAGTCGAGTTCTAGGGTTTTGGTCTGATAAAAATGGTGTCATGTTGGTGATTTGGAGATCCCTAACCAACACAGACCTACTCCCTACCGAGAAAAAAACTCAACGTTCTTAGAAATGATGGAAACAACCCCTGACCTTAGGAAATTCATGGATGAGGCTTTTTGCCTCTGCACGGCTGACAGCACCATGGTTTACCTTCGGTTGCCCTAATCCTCTGAAAAAGTACTTAAGGACCAGGAATTTAGGACTCCACCTGATCAGGCTGATTTAGCTGTCTCTGTTCTTCTCAAGGAAACTTAGGTGCAGACAACCGAAGAGGCTAGGAATGAGTGTGTTGGTTGCCTCTGAAACTGTTACTGACTCTACTATAGGCCAAAGTTTTTCAACTGAAAGTTTTCTTCTTGTTTAGGTAGAGCTAAAATATTGTACTCCATGCCTTTAGAAGTAAAGGGCCAACTTCTTTAGCTTTATCCAATAAAGCTTGAAGAAAAAGTAATTTACATAGAGGGTCACTATATAGACATTGCTATTTTCCTATTTTCTCCAGATTCCAAGTAGCCAACCTCGAATTTTATTTTAATAAAGCTCTGTAAAGCATCGTATGTAGGCTTGCACTATAACGTTGCCATTGGTGAGGTGTTTTATTTTACAAATTGAAAAGGAATGAAAAGTTGAAATTAATGCTAAATTTAAAGAGATATCTTTAAAAATATTAAAATTTTTCCATTAACAAATAAAAGATAGAAGAAAAAAAATTCTTTATTAGACAAACAAATCTATATTTGCTCTGCGGGTCGAGTGACTTAAGTTAGAATAGCCTTGCCAGGTGTTGTTCGTAAGCGCATGAAATGGGCTGGCTCTTGAGAGCTGGAGAGGAATATCCATGAAGTTTATACAGTAAATTTGTCTATATAAAGTGGGCTTTAAATCAAATTAATACATATAAAATATTGTGTGATACAGTATACTGAAAAAAGGATATACTATGGGTGATAAGAAGTAAGAAAGGGTATAAGGAGTAAACGTAGACTGAAATGAACAATAAGAATGTGTGAATAACAGAAATATAAAGGAAAGAAAAGAAGGAAGAATGGAAGATGAAATACGTAATAATATTGTATGAATGTGGACTAAGGTCCTTTTTATAATTCTAACTATTTAAATTAAATGTTTTTAATTTCTTTTACAGAAAGGAATCTCATACACTTATTATTAAACGGATATAATAAGCTGAAAATAATTTGATAAAAACTATAAAAGGAAGGAAAATAAATTGACAAGCTAAATTAAAATTTAATGTTGAGAGGGTAGAGGGAATTCATAATAAAGTAAAAATAAAGCATAAATAAGTTATATGTAACATTAAACTTAATAATAGAATTGAATAGTTAAATTTTAAGGATTTGGACTTAAGAGACTAGAATAAAATTTAGAGGAATTTAATTTAGTGTTATAGATGATTAACCCTTTTACCCCCAGGCTATTTGTAACTTTCCAACCCTTAACCACCAGGGGTTATTTTTTTTTTCAAGCACATTTTGCAGTATATATTTTTTAAATTGCTCTTGACAGCCTTAATTTTCATCATAGAGAGGTTAGGTTGGTCTTATTCTCTTGGAAAATGCCTGAAGTTTCTCAAAAAATTATCAAAAATATGCAAAAAAAAAAAAATGTAAATAGCAGTTTTTTGCAAGGACGTACCGGTACGTCCATGGGGGTAAAGGGATGAGTTTTGTGAAACGTACCAGTACGTCCTTTGGGAGTAAAAGGGTTAAGGAGTTTATGAAGGAAATGATGTAAAAGTAAGTAAAAGTAAGTTTTTATATTGCTTAATTGTAGAATTAGTGTAATAAGGCCTACAATATAGTTAATGAACTATGGGAAAACAATATATGTAATATGTTATTTGTGGTGTTAGTTGACTGCATGTGGGCAATGGTTAGTTGGTTAGGGCACCAATATTTCTTAAGCGAATATTTACAAGTGAAAAAAACATCCATAGAATTTATATTTGCATTTCCATATTATATATAAAGTATTCTTTTAATATAAGAAAAGAAATATATGTCAAGTCACCTGACTGTCTTAATACTGTATATGACTATTTTTTTTTTTTTTCATTTAGAACTCGACTTGTAAACAGGAGCCTTCTAAGTGAGGTTTTGGTACAAGAAAGCCTCCTCGACCATTTCTCAGCTCTTCGGGCATTTCTCCTACTTCATGATGCTCATTTTGCCCGGGCTCTGATCCTCAACTTGTGTACGAAGGTAAGATGTAGCACTGATTATTTATTTTAATCTGTTTAGGATGATGATAAGTGATTTATATTAGGTACAATTCTGATGCATTGGTAAGTTTATTACACGAATGCCTATAATACATACATACATACATATACCAAGGCACTTCCCCCAATTTTGGGGGGTAGCCGACATCAACAAAGAAACAAAAACAAAAAGGGGACCTCTACTCTCTACGTTCCTCCCAGCCTAACAAGGGACTCAACCGAGTTCATCTGGTACTGCTAGGGTGTCACAGCCCACCCTCCCACATTGTCCACCACATATGAAGCTTCATAATGCTGAATCCCCTACTGCTGCTACCTCCACGGTCATCTAAGGCATCGGAGGCAGCAGCAGGGCCTACCGGAACTGCGTCACAATCGCTCGCCATTCATTCCTATTTCTAGCATGCTCTCTTGCCTCTCTCACATCTATTCTCCTATCACCCAGAGCTTCCTTCACTCCATCCATCCACCCAAACCTTGGCTTTCCTCTCGTACTTCTCCCATCAACTCTTGCATTCATCACCTTCTTTAGCAGACAGCCATTTTCCATTCTCTCAACATGGCCAAACCACCTCAACACATTCATATCCACTCTAGCCGCTAACTCATTTCTTACACCCGTTCTCACCCTCACCACTTCGTTCCTAACCCTATCTACTCGAGATACACCAGCCATTCTCCTTAGATACTTCATCTCAAACACATTCAATTTCTGTCTCTCCATCACTTTCATTCCCCACAACTCCGATCCATTCATCACAGTTGGTACAATCACTTTCTCATATAGAACTCTCTTTACATTCATGCCCAACCCTCTATTTTTTACTACTCCCTTAACTGCCCCCAACACTTTGCAACCTTCATTCACTCTCTGACGTACATCTGCTTCCACTCCACCATTTGCTGCAACAACAGACCCCAAGTACTTAAACTGATCCACCTCCTCAAGTAACTCTCCATTCAACATGACATTCAACCTTGCACCACCTTCCCTTCTTGTACATCTCATAACCTTACTCTTACCCACATTAACTCTCAACTTCCTTCTCTCACACACTCTTCCAATTTCTGTCACTAATCGTCCAAGCTTCTCTTCTGTGTCTGCAACCAGTACAGTATCATCCGCAAACAAAAACTGATTTACCTCCCATTCATGGTCATTCTCGTCTACCAGTTTTAATCCTCGTCCAAGCACTCGAGCATTCACCTCTCTCACCACTCCATCAACATACAAGTTGAACAACCACGGCGACATCACACATCCCTGTCTCAGCCTCACTCTCACCGGAAACCAATCACTCACTTCATTTCCTATCCTAACACATGCTTTACTACCTTTGTAGAAACTTTTCACTGCTTGCAACAACCTTCCACCAACTCCATATAACCTCATCACATTCCACATTGCTTCCCTATCAACTCTATCATACGCTTTCTCCAGATCCATAAACGCAACATACACCTCCTTACCTTTTGCTAAATATTTCTCGCATATCTGCCTAACTGTAAAAATCTGATTCATACAACCCCTACCTCTTCTAAAACTATCCTGTATATCTAAGATTGCATTCTCTGTTTTATCCTTGATCCTATTAATCATTACTCTACCATACACTTTTCCAACTACCCTTAACAAACTAATACCTCTTGAATTACAACACTCATGCACATCTCCCTTACCCTTATATAGTGGTACAATACACGCACAAACCCAATCTACTGGTACCATTGACAACACAAAACACATATTAAACAATCTCACCAACCATTCAAGTAGAGTCACACCCCCCTCGTTCAACATCTCAGCTCTCACACCATCCATACCAGATGCTTTTATAATAATTTTATATAATTTATAAGGTTTCATATACTCCTTGAAAATTTGATGAGAAATTTTAGCTTTTTTGTCTCATTTTATGAGGAAAATTTTTCATCTGTGAAACACTCATTTACCAATTCAGTTCCATGTGAAAAAAATTGGTACATTTAATTGAATCTTTTTTGTTTATATTCTTTGTAGTTCAGTACTGTATATTGAGTTGTATATGTACACAATCATAAGAATATTTGAGTAAAGTACTGTGCACCAAGCAGTTATAACAGTGTAATTTAGCACATGCTCAGAAAGTTGTTTATATTTTCATTTTCAGATTGACTTAACAGAGGCTCCTGCAACTGTATTAACACCTGTGGTGATGAATAGTATATTGAGCAAGTCCATTTCCGAGTCTTGCTGGAGTACGAATCCATTTGCTGATAATCTAACCTTTGCTGTAATAGACACACCGTTTAAGTTTACCAGTCAAAGTATGTTGAATTTATTTCATATCTCAAAAGCTTATTTTGATTTTTGTTTTAGATAGAAAGTGTTGTTAATGATTGATGTAATTATCTAAATTCATCTTTAGCATATATTTATGGTTCCAATCTTTTTCAATAGTTTTCTTTGTAAATAATTTAGTATTGATAGTATCCTGGATTTTATTTTAACAGTGAGGAAATATTTTTGTGTTTATTTTCATTGTTTGATGTTTTTGTCCACAGCAAATATCTTGAATTGCCTTGAGCTTAGATATCGAGTGAAATGGCCTCACACGTTAATTCTGGATGATGCTGTTATGGACCTGTATTCACGGTTATGGAAATTCTTGGCCTCCCTACATTATAGTATTTGGGCAGCAGCTGACATTTACTGTTACACAACATCTATAAGTGAGTACTTTGTTTTTTTTATGCCCACTTCTTACTTTACTGTGTGAGTGTTGCATCTTGTATTCATATGGAAAAATATTTTATTGTATTATTCATAAACTCATCATTTACATTATGAACTTACACAAGACAAGTGAACTACTTACTTATAAAAACAGAATTTTAATAATAGAATTTATTATTTATACCTTCCTGAAGTTCATATTACCTCTGCTCGAAGCTGTGTTGACGTCTACCCCAAAATAAAAATTTAAGCTCCCTCCCCTTGTAAAATTCCCCCCCCCCCCCCTTCCGGTGGCTGAGGAAAACTAACTAGTCGATGATGCATGTGAGTGAACAACATTCCTCCATACACATAAACACAACACTGCAACCACCGGCTGGTATAGATTTACGTTACACAAACCCAGGAAAGATTTGAGTTGCAATATGATTTATTAGCTCAAAATATAGTACTGAAAACTGATTTGAGTCACAGAGTGAAATAAAAATTTTCAATATTAAACTTAGCCGGTGATTATATAAGCTGCAGCTCTGCTGCCCGACAGAAAAACTCTACGTTCAAAATCCGCCAGCGATCGCTATGCAGGTAGGGGGTGTACTTCAACAGCGCCATCTGTCGAGCAGGTACTCAGTACTCAATGTAAACAGAACTCAATTTTCTCTCTGTCGTGCCACCGGCAAGACCTACTAAATTCGCTGTTGCTTACTGGATTGGTTTTCACATATTTTGGTGAAGTACACATTTCTAGTTTTGAGCTTTCGCTTTGCAGACGTTATCTTCAATACATCCTTGCATTCTTTTATTGATTTTGGATTATTTGTTGACGACTTTGGATAGATTTTGAATTTCCCTTTGACTAATTCAAGATGGCTGACCCTTCTCAAGTCCCTAAGTTCAGGAAATGTAATGCTAGGGACTGTTCAAGGCGTCTTCCGAAGGCCTCTATCGATCCTCACACCGTTTGTTCCAATTGTCGGGATAAGACCTGTCAATTGGAAGATCGATGTGAGGAATGCGTTGGGCTTTCGGAATTCGATTTCATCGAATTCCAGAAATACACACGTAGGCTAGAGAGAGATAGAGTCAGGAGAAGTTCATCTCGCTCCGTTGATTTTTCCTCTCCTCATGCCCCACAACCTATTCCTTCCCCTGTAGTGGTTGCTCCTGATCCCCCTTCTAGCACTCAACAACCTTCGATGGCAGATATGATGCGTGCCATCCAGGCTCTGGGTGAGAGAGTCGAGTCATTGGCGAGTGACCGTAACCAACTCATGGCAGACGTCAAGGAGTTGAAGTGTAAGAGTGCAGTGGGTAGTGACAAAGTGAGTGGTAGTGTTGTAGATAGTGTTGCGCTTGAGGGTTCGTCTGTTCGTGCCTGTCGTCCTCCCAGTCCGGGACCTCTTGCAAGCTCCCAAGCCCAGGGGAGAAGCAATGTCGTACGACCAAAGGGTTCGAGAGGCTTTAATCAGCGAACAGACGTTCCCTCCGTGGTTTCGGGCGTATCTAACCAAGATCGCCCCACCCACACGAAGACGAGAGAGCCCATTTATTCCTCGTCTGCGGAAGAGTTTTCTCAAAAGAAACCATGGACCAAGGTCTCGCGGCCTCTTAAGCGCAAGTCGGTCCCTTCCGCGCAAGTCCAACGGCCCAGTTGTAGCCACTGGGTCAGTTCGGACTCGCTGCAGTCTTCCGATGACTGCACACCTCCTAAGAGAGGCAAAGCGGTACCGCATCAGGCAGTAACACCGTCTGTTGCCGCACCTGCTATTGTAGACCCTAAGTGGTCTTTGCTGCAGACCATGCAGTCACAGTTAACGTCATTGATGCAGGACTTTCATGCGGAGAAGGTTGACGCTGCACCAACCTCTAGCCTACAACCACCCACGGTTGTGCGTCCAGTGGACGCTGAGGCTACCTTCTCCCGCACTCCAGCTGTGAGAGTCCCACCACCCATGCATTCCAGTGTACCCTGCCAGCCGCATGTTGACGTTCAGCGACGCACGGAACCTTCCGTTGACGTTCGCGAGTTACAACAACAACCTAAGTTGTTTTGTTTTGACGCGGTGCGTCAACCTCCGCAACCCAGTGTGGTTACCACTACTAGCCCTGTGCTTTGGCCTAAGCACGGCTCCTCTTGTCTTTACGAAGCTGATGAGGAATATTGCCAAATTCCTGCATTTAGCGGATATCAGAGCCTCCCTCTATTTGGACGACTGGCTTCTAAGAGCTTCTTCCAGTCGTCGCTGTCTGGAGAATCTAAAGTGGACTCTAGATCTGTCCAAGAAATTGGGTCTCCTGGTCAATATGGAAAAGTCCCAACTGGTCCCATCCCAAACTATAGTGTACTTAGGGATGGAGATTCACAGTCAAGCTTTTCGGGCTTTTCCGTCGGCCCCCAGAACAAGTCAAGCCCAAGGATGCATCCAGAACATGCTAAAGAAGGACCGATGTTCAGTCAGACAGTGGATGAGTCTGATAGGGACGCTTTCATCCCTGGAACAGTTCATTTCGTTAGGGAGACTGCACCTCTGTCCCCTTCAATTTCACCTAGCTGCTCACTGGAAAAAGGACAAGACGCTAGAAGCGGTCTCGATCCCCATTTCTGAGAAGATGAAGTCATCACTGACTTGGTGGAAGGACAACATCAACCTCGGAGAGGGTCTGCCCCTGGCTGTTCAGACCCCCAACCACGTTCTCTTCTCGGACGCATCGGACACGGGCTGGGGTGCGACATTAGACGGTCGGGAATGCTCGGGAACTTGGAACTCGAATCAAAGAACGTTACATATCAACTGCAAGGAGCTACTGGCAGTTCATCTGGCCTTGAAAAGCTTCAAGTCCCTCCTTCTAGGCAAGGTGGTGGAGGTGAACTCAGACAACACCACGGCCTTGGCGTACATCTCCAAGCAAGGAGGGACCCATTCTATGACGTTGTACGTGATCGCAAGGGACCTCCTCACCTGGTCAAGAGATCTAAACCTTTCTCTAGTAACGAGGTTCATTCAAGGCAACATGAATGTCATGGCGGATTGCCTCAGTCGGAAGGGTCAAATCATTCCAACAGAATGGACCCTACACAAGGATGTGTGCAAGAGACTATGGGCCACATGGGGCCAAGCTACCATAGATCTCTTTGCAACCTCGATGACCAAGAGGCTCCCAATTTATTGCTCGCCAATCCCGGACCCAGCAGCAGTTCATATAGATGCCTTTCTACTGGATTGGTCCCATCTAGACCTTTATGCATTCCCCCCGTTCAAGATTGTCAACAAGGTACTGCAGAAGTTCGCCTCTCACGAAGGGACAAGGTTGACGTTAGTTGCTCCCCTCTGGCCCGCGAGAGAATGGTTCACCGAGGTACTTCAATGGCTGGTGGCCGTTCCCAGAACTCTTCCTCTAAGAGTGGACCTTCTACGTCAGCCACACGTAAAGAAGGTACACCCAGGCCTCCACGCTCTTCGTCTGACTGCCTTCAGACTATCGAAAGACTCTCGAGAGCTAGAGGCTTTTCGAAGGAGGCAGCCAGGGCGATTGCTAGAGCAATAAGGACATCCACTCTTAGAGTCTACCAGTCGAAGTGGGAAGTCTTCCGAAACTGGTGCAAGTCGGTATCAGTATCCTCAACCAGTACCTCTGTAACCCAAATAGCTGACTTCCTATTATACCTGAGGAAGGAAAGATCTCTTTCAGCTCCCACGATCAAAGGTTACAGAAGCATGTTGGCAGCAGTCTTCCGTCACAGAGGCTTAGATCTTTCTAACAACAAAGATCTACAGGACCTCCTTAAGTCTTTTGAGACCTCGAAGGAGCGTCGTTTGGCTACACCGGGTTGGAATTTAGACGTGGTACTAAGATTCCTTATGTCAGAAAGGTTCGAGCCACTACAATCAGCCTCCTTTAAAGATCTCACTTTAAAGACTCTTTTCCTCGTTTGCTTAGCAACAGCTAAAAGAGTCAGTGAGATACACGCCTTCAGCAGGAACATCGGATTTTCATCTGAAACGGCTACATGTTCTTTACAGCTTGGTTTTCTAGCCAAAAACGAGCTACCTTCTCGTCCTTGGCCGAAATCGTTCGATATTCCAAGCCTTTCAAATTTGGTTGGAAATGAACTAGAAAGAGTCTTATGCCCTGTTAGAGCTCTTAAGTTCTATTTAAGACGAACTAAACCTTTACGAGGACAGTCAGAAGCTTTATGGTGTGCTATTAAGAAACCTTCTTTACCTATGTCAAAGAATGCAGTTTCCTATTATATCAGACTGTTGATACGAGAAGCTCATTCCCATCTGAATGAGGAAGACCATGCTTTGCTGAAGGTAAGGACACATGAAGTTAGAGCTGTCGCAACTTCAGTGGCCTTTAAACAAAATAGATCTCTGCAGAGTATAATGGACGCAACCTATTGGAGAAGCAAGTCAGTGTTCGCGTCTTTTTATCTTAAAGATGTCCAGTCTCTTTACGAGAACTGCTACACCCTGGGACCATTCGTAGCAGCGAGTGCAGTAGTGGGTGAGGGCTCAACCGCTACATTCCCCTAATTCCATAACCTTTTTTAATCTTTCTCTTGAAATGTTTTTTATTGTTGTTTTTTGGGTTGTCCGGAAGGCTAAGAAGCCTTTCGCATCCTGGTTGATTTGGCGGGTGGTCAAATTCTTTTCTTGAGAAGCGCCTAGATTAGAGGTTTTGATGAGGTCCTGTAGTATGGGTTGCAACCCTTGATACTTCAGCTCCTAGGAGTCGCTCAGCATCCTAAGAGGATCGCGAGGCTCAGTAAGGAAGACGTACTTATAAAAAGGCAGAGTAATTGTTCAAGTCGACTTCCTTACCAGGTACTTATTTATTTTCTGTTTGTTATTTTGAATAACTGCTAAAATGAAATACAAAATCCTTAGCTCATAATAATGTAAACAATTAATGCTGGTCTCTACCCACCCCCCTGGGTGTGAATCAGCTTATATAATCACCGGCTAAGTTTAATATTGAAAAATGTTATTTTTATTAATAAAATAAATTTTTGAATATACAGTACTTACCCGGTGATTATATATTAAAGGACCCTCCCTTCCTCCCCAATAGAGACCCAGTGGACCGAGGAGAAAATTGAGTTCTGTGTTTACATTGAGTACTGAGTACCTGCTCGACAGATGGCGCTGTTGAAGTACACCCCCTACCTGCATAGCGATTGCTGGCGGATTTTGAACGTAGAGTTTTTCTGTCGGGCAGCAGAGCTGCAGCTTATATAATCACCGGGTAAGTATATTCAAAAATTTATTTTATTAATAAAAATAACATAATTCTTTTCTGGGCTCGAACCTGTGCCGCCCAGTGAATAAGCTCCATTTAGCACTTATTCTTAGGTAATTTACTGCTAAATATACCAGAGAAAAAATGTAAAGGAGTGCTAGGTTAACTAGCTCGCTCACCTATTGGTGTCGGTATAAAATTGGGCGTATATTCCAGAGGTCCCGCACTATTTAGATTAATCCACGACAGGGAACCCCAATAGAGGAGAGCCGTTCAACCTCACTCGGTACTACTACAATGCATCCGCTCAGAACCCAACTCCTTTTAGCACGACGAGTAAAGTAACCCGCATTTTTGTGGTGCTCTCGAATTTTGGTTATTTTCTAGTGAATTATGGCTTCTTCGTCGGTTTCCCAGGAGACACCGTCTAAGTTAAGTACCAAGCTGGGTTTTACTGTGTTTTGAGCAACCTAGATCGTTTAATATTTATATTATAGGAGTTTATTCTCTTCGTTCATACCGATCTTGCTTGATTTCACTACAGTTGGTACTCCTGTTTTTGAGAGCTTTTAATTTTCACTTGCGGTGTTACTATGTGTATTATTTTTATTATCAAATATTATTTGTTATTGTGAATATTCATTATTTAGCGTTTAGAATCCTCGTGGTTCAATTTTTGGGCCGATATCATTTACGTATCGCTATGGCTGCCGACCTTCTTGCTAAGGCGGCAATGTTATTTTTAGCCATCAGGTGTGTCTTTTGTGATTTAATTATTTATGTTGCATGCCTTGCCCAAAAATTTTCTATGTGTTTATTCATATTTAACGCTATTATTATTATTATAATGAATATTTGTGCCATTACTCCGTTTGATCTGTCTGGTTGGGGATCGTCAGTTGGTAGCCCTGCTGCCTCGTATCACGTGATCCTCCCCCACGCTCCCCCTCTAGCTAGGTGGGAGGCTAGGCTTCTCCCCCCTCCACTAAGGGACCGTTGCCTTCCCTCCTTTTAGAGGGGGTAGTTAAGTGTTTATGGACTTTGTCCTCCGGGTGGCCCGGCGGTTTCGTCTCTGTCTAGTCTGGTTGGCCACCGGTCAACAGAGTTGGATCCCGGTGCACCCTATTTTATATTCACTTTTCATTCTGGCTTATGTTATACGAAACCCTCCGGGTTCGATTGGCAGTTCTTAGCTACAGTTCCGCCCCCCTATTATTTTATAACATTTCCTATGATGATTATATATGACAGATCACTACCCCGGAGTCCCTAAAGGAATTGGTATTGAATATACCTTTATTTCCCGGCCCGGGGTCTACCCCGCCCCGGGAAATCAGACACCATGTGTCTTAATTCCTTGTTATTGCATCCTTTTTTATGCTCCCGGCTTGACCGGAATGGATGGCTATACTTTAGTTTCAAGTTAGACTTATGTTTAGGCCCGGGACCTCCGGTCCCGCCCCTATGTAAGAATATTACAGTTAAGCTCTAACCTTGCGTTAGACCTATGTTAGGCCCGGGTCCTCCGGACCCGCCCCTACTTAAAAAAAAAAAAAATAATAATAATAATAATAATAATAACAGTTAAGCTCTAATCTTGTGTTAGACCTATGTTAGGCCCGGGTCCTCCGGACCCGCCCCTACTTAAAGAATAGTACAGTTAAGCTCTATTCTTGTGTTAGACCTATGTTAGGGCCGGGTCCGGAGGACCCGGCCCTACTTAAAGAATAGAACAGTTAAGCTCTAATCTTGTGTTAGACCTATGTTAGGCTCGGGTCCTCCGGACCCGCCCCTATTTAAGAGAATTACAGTTTCTCATATACTATTCTTTTTATAGATGGTGCATTGTCTGACGCCGGCCTGTGCAGCTGTTCTGCACCAGCCTTGTGGCCACTCCGTCTGCCGATCTCACGCCCCTTGTGGGGTTCAACTGGAAGACGTTGTGGTATGGCACCCGGATAACTGTGTGATTTGCTTCGACCTTATCACTACCCTTGGATCTGACTCGGTGAGTCCCGTTGGCTATATTGCCTTCTTATTTTATTTACTATTAGTAAGATATATATGGTCTTGAAGGACCATTGGGAGTCTCCCTTTTATAATTCCCACTATTATTTCAGGCATCCCCGGAGCAAAAGTCTGCGGCTCGGGCCACACTGAAGGTGTGGGTTGGTGGGTTTGCCCGGAATGTGAAGTCTAAGCGGCCGTACGTCCTATCTGAGGACTACTGCACCATGGTTTACCCCAACGCCAAGTCTTCAGCTGCTGTGGCTAGGCATGTGGCAGCTCCCATCATTGCCCACATTGATGCCACTATAACGGGTCTCATCGACCCAGAGCAAGATCCATCGGACGCCCCCGGAGGTCTGGAGGATAATGTTGCCTCCATGAACCTGGACGTCGAACCAATGTTGCTAGACGAGCCGGATACAGGTAGGGTGGTAAGTGAGGCAGGTGTGTCCGGCGCTGAGATTCCTATCCTCAGCCCCGCTCTTTCTTCTTCTGATCGCTCTTCTTTTCTTGGATTTTCTGGGGACCGTAATTCGTCTCAACGTTCATACCCGGTTCCCCCTAAGGATAAGTCTACTTCAAGGACCTTACCCAAAGCCCGCAAGCCTCACAAGACTTCTCATGGCTCTAAACATTGTACGAACCCGTCTTCAAAGACCTCTGGTTCCTCCTCTAAGTCTCACGACCCGGGAGTTCCTTCCGCCCCTCCTGCTGCTAGCCCGGGCCTTTCCGAATCAGCCATGCTTCGCATCGTGTCGGAGATGCAGGCAAAGTTGGTTTCGGAGATGCAGTCGAGGATGGACTCGATGTTCTCTAACTTCGGTCAGAGAATTGGGGCTTTAGAGCAAGGAGCTCCGGAGAGAGTCCAAAGCTCTCTCATCCCGGATGCCTCTAAGCTCCCGCCGTTTGCCAAGAACAACCCCTGGCGGATGGCTCTTCATTCCCCGTTCTCAGACGGAATGTTGACTCTGGAGGGCCTTGGCACTCGTCCTCTAGAGGACTTTGAATTCTTTCCTCCTGGTCTGGCATTTCCATTTCATGGTTATGCCAGACTTACCGAGGAAGCTTTAGTTCGATTAGACAAGGTCCCCAAAGAGACGGTCATCTTCCCGAAGGAGCAAGCCCAATCTGTTTGGGCCAGATTTTTGAATGACATCGGCTGCACTAACACCATGCTGACGCCTTATAAAAGCTCCTTTACGATGTTCTTAATGGACAAGAACACCTTGACTCCATGCGTCAATAAGGTGGCAGAGCTTGCCTTTCAATATGCTTTGGAGGAGAAGCCCTTGCCTCCCATCCGAGAGGTGGATCCAATCTCCCTCCTTCTTCCCTCAGGTATTGAGTGTTGGGACAACGTCCATACCACCTTTACCTCCGGCAAGCTTGCAGCAGACTGTGCCTCAGTCTTGTTTAGTGAGAAGCTTCCCCGTCTCCCGGAATCCCTCATTAAACAGGAATATGATTCCCGCCTACGTGTGGGCCGTACTCTAAACCTGGCCACATCCACGGAGTCGATAGCCTTGACTTACGATACGGAGAGTATTTTTAAGTCTCTCAACAAGGCTACGTTACAGTCTTTATATTATGACTTATATGACTTCGCTACTGCTAAACGCAGATGTCGCAAGCATGTCCTAGCTGAGGCGACGATTAGGCATGAACCTAATAAACTTATCCGGTCCTCCTGTTGGGGTTCAAATCTCTTCCCCGAGGATCTCGTAGAGGAAGTCTTGGCGGAGGCCACTAGGGTTAATCAGAGCCTTAAAGCCCGTTGGGGTTTGACCCCTAAACGCAAGTATGACCCCGCAAATTATCAAGCCCGGGGTAGGAAGAAGCTTAGACCATATACCTCCACCCAGTTCAGGCAACAACAGAGTGCTTCATCCAACTTCCGGCTGCCTCTTCCTCCATCTTCTGTTGTCCCTGCACAGCCTTCCACCTCTCGGGCTCCTTCGGATGACTATGTCACCGTTCTGCTACCTAAGAGCCAGCTTTCTGGTGCCTCCGCCACTTCCCCTGCCTTTAACCAGTCTTACGAGGCTCATAGCTCTTCCCAGAGTTATGGTAGAGGTAGAGGCTACCACCGTGGCTCTAACCAGAACAAAGGCAGGGGAAGAGCCTTTCGCAGAGGAAAGAACTTCCGAGGCGGACGTGGAGGCAACTCCTCAAACCAATACTGAGGTGCAGCAGGTAGGGGGGAGGCTCTATGCCTTCCGCAACAAATGGAGGTTCAGTCCCTGGGCGTTCAGTATCATCTCCAAGGGACTGGGGTGGAGTTGGATTCAAGGACCTCCTCCTCCGAACAAATTTCGTCAACATTCCACTCCGGACCTGGTCGAATTTGTCCAGGATCTTTTACAAAAGAACGCCATACAAGAAACGAAACATCTGAAGTTTCAAGGTCGGCTGTTCAGTGTCCCGAAGAAGGATTCAGACAAGAGAAGAGTGATTCTAGATCTATCCCTTCTCAACTTGTCCATTCAATGCGACAAGTTTCGAATGCTTACCGTCTCGCAGGTGCGGACCTTACTTCCCCGTGGGGCCGTCACCACCTCTATCGATCTTACAGACGCCTACTATCACGTCCCGATAGCGAGACACTTCCGTCCGTACCTAGGCTTTCGCTTAGGGGACAAAAGTTACTCCTTCAAGGTGATGCCTTTCGGGCTCAACATCGCCCCAAGGATCTTCACAAAGCTAGCAGAAGTCGCTGTTCAGGAACTCAGGAATCTAGGGATTCAAGTAGTAGCCTATCTGGACGACTGGCTCATTTGGTCAGACACCTCCCAAAATTGCCTAAAAGCCACTCACAAAGTCATCCATTATCTTCAGTCTCTAGGCTTCCAGATCAACTTCAAGAAGTCCCGTCTTCTTCCAAAATCGAAGTTCCAATGGCTCGGCCTGCAATGGGATCTTATATCTCATACTCTGTGTCTTCCCAGACCCAAGAGGTTAGAGATTGCAAGGAACACCAAACGCTTTCTCAAAGACAAAGTAAGTTCCAGACGACTCCAAGAGAAGATTCTGGGGTCCCTTCAGTTTGCCTCAGTGACGGATCTTCTTCTGAAGGCAAAATTGAAAGATATCAATCGTGTCTGGCGTTCGAGGGCGAACCGGAAGCTCCGGGACAGGAAAGTCCGCCTTCCTCCCATTCTACGGGAAAGACTTCTTCCTTGGACAAGAGCAAACAGTCTGTCAAAGTCAGTTCCCCTTCGATTTCCGCCTCCGGAATTAATCATTCACACAGACGCATCCTTATCAGGTTGGGGCGGCTATTCTCACCTCAAGAAAGTTCAAGGTCTTTGGACTCCCTTGTTCCGCCATTTTCACATCAATGTGCTAGAGGCCATGGCAGTTCTTCTAACCCTGAAACGTCTCGCTCTTCCCAAGAAACAACACCTTCGTCTGGTCCTCGACAGCGAAGTGGTGGTCCGCTGCCTCAACAGAGGCGGGTCAAAGTCAGGGCCTCTGAATCATGTTCTAGTAGCCATATTCTCCCTAGCAGCCTCGAACCGTTGGCATCTTTCAGCTGTCCACCTGGCGGGAGTCCGGAATGTAGTGGCAGACGCCCTGTCCCGGACCTCCCCTCTAGAATCGGAATGGTCACTCGATCTAAAGTCATTTCGGTGGATTCTCTCTCAGGTTCCCGGTCTCCAAGTGGACCTCTTCGCCACGGAATCCAACCACAAATTGAGAGTATATGTGGCTCCCAATCTAGACCCTCAGGCTTACGCCACAGACGCCATGTCACAGAATTGGGACAACTGGGAAAAGATTTATCTCTTTCCCCCGGTGAATCTTTTACTGAAAGTTCTAGACAAACTGAGATCCTTCAAGGGACAAGTAGCCTTGGTCGCACCCAACTGGCCCAAGAGCAACTGGTATCCTCTCCTGCGGGAGTTGAGACTATACCCTCACCCGATACCCAATCCGGTTCTGTCTCAGATAGTACAAACACGCGTTGTGTACGCTTTCTCAAACATTCAGAGCGCCCTAACTTTATGGACTTTATGAAGTTTGCGGCTATGCATGGTGCCAATATTGATCCTCAAAACACCTTGTTCCTAGAATCGGATAAACGGGATTCCACCATCCGCCAGTATGACTCTGCAGTTAAAAAGTTGGCAAAATTTTTAATAGACTCAGACGTGAACTGTATGAACTTGAACCTTACAGTCACTTTCTTTAGATCTTTATTAGAATCAGGTCTGGCAGCCAATACTATCACCACTATTAAATCGGCACTGAAAAAGATCTTCCTAGTGGGTTTTAACATAGACTTAACCAACTCTTTGTTAGCTTCAATTCCGAAAGCTTGTGCCAGACTGAAACCGGTTACTCGTCCTACCCCGGTGACCTGGTTCCTTAATGACGTACTCAAATTGGCTTCTGATACCATTAACAGTTCTTGTGATTACATGCCCCTTCTCAGGAAAACACTTTTCCTAGTGAGCTTGGCTTCCGGGGCAAGAATTTCTGAATTGGCAGCCTTGTCGAGAGACCCGGGTCATATTGACTTTCTGCCTTCAGGAGAGGTCCTTCTTTCTCCTAACAAATTCTTTTTGGCTAAGAATGAAGACCCTCAAAACAGATGGACCTCCTGGAAAATTGTTCCCCTCACGCAAGATCCGTCGCTGTGCCCTGTCACTACTCTTAGGTCTTATTTATCCCGGACCTCCTCTAACTCCTCGGGGCCTCTATTCGTTAGAGAACAAGGCGGTACCATTACTATTAAAGGGATCAGGCAACAAATTTTGTATTTTATTAAACAAGCTAACCCTGACTCTTTTCCTCTTGCACATGATATCAGGGCGGTTGCCACCTCGGTGAACTTCTTTCACCACATGAATTTTACAGACCTTTCCAGGTATACAGGGTGGAAATCACCGTCAGTGTTCAAGAAACACTACCTTAAACATTTGGAAGCCCTAAAATTTTCTACAGTAGCCGCAGGGAGCGTCGTTACTCCCGAGTAACTCACAGGTTAATGCCTTGACTCTTTATCTCTCCCTCTTACCTGCCTCATTTATACCCTATTGTATTCGTTGGTCTTGCACCTGAATACTGTTATTATATTTGTAAATTTTATGCTCCTGAGTATCTGTATATATTATCACTCACGGCTTTATTATACCTACCTTATTGGATTTATGTTCATATTTAAGATACCCTTATAATTGTTTTTTGGTACTCATCTCTGATTAAAGCATCCTGTATTTCTCTTACGCTTATGTTTTTTCCTTTATTTTGCAAGTTTGGTGACATTTTTCTCTTGTATAGATTCACTGGGCGGCACAGGTTCGAGCCCAGAAAAGGGATTTTGACGTAGGAAAAATCTATTTCTGGGCGAGGGACCTGTGCCGCCCAGTGAACCCTCCCAGCTCCTCTCCCTTGGAGTCCCCAAACTTTGGGTGCTAAGGAGTTGGGTTCTGAGCGGATGCATTGTAGTAGTACCGAGTGAGGTTGAACGGCTCTCCTCTATTGGGGTTCCCTGTCGTGGATTAATCTAAATAGTGCGGGACCTCTGGAATATACGCCCAATTTTATACCGACACCAATAGGTGAGCGAGCTAGTTAACCTAGCACTCCTTTACATTTTTTCTCTGGTATATTTAGCAGTAAATTACCTAAGAATAAGTGCTAAATGGAGCTTATTCACTGGGCGGCACAGGTCCCTCGCCCAGAAATAGATTTTTCCTACGTCAAAATCCCTTATTTAGCCTCAAAAGATTAGGAAACCGAATAGTAGGAAGTAATTAGCTGTATCATTGACTAGTTAGTTGCCATCAACCACCAGATAGCGTGGTGGTTAATAGGAAATTTTTATTTTGCAGTAGATGTTAACAGCTTCAAGTAGAATTTCACGAAAATACTCTAATGATAATAATGATAAATCTGTAGTAGGTTCCCTAGATACCTTGCTGAGAATTGAACTTGTATGTGCAATTAGTTGAAATTTAATTTAGATAAGTACTCGATGAAATACAGAGGCATTTAATCGTTTAAAAATACCCCTATGAACTTGTCAGTACATACATAGGCTAGTTCACCAGCTATAGCAAGATCAGCTGATTGAAATATAATGGTAGGGTGAGATAGGGGTGTTATAAACTGGAAGCTCAGGCTAACTATATTGGACTGTGGAACCTTTCAACTTGAGAACCCATTTTTGGAATGCATTCGATTCTTATCTAGGAGACCTACTGTATCGATGTATTTTCAGTTGGTCTGTTAATTTACCTTCTTGAATATTGTTAATATGTTTAGCACTATGAATATAGAAACTTTTCACAAAGATACAGATTATGTTGTATGAGTATGAGCATTTCTTAGCTGTATTACATAGTCTTGTTTTCTTCTTTGTAAGATTCAATACTACACATTACTCAATTATAAAAGTTTTATTCTAGCTGTGACCAGATAGTAGAACGCTCTTTCTATTCTGACCGTTGAATCAATGTAACTTCAGTTCATACTTTTTGCGAATGCTTTTATGTAACTCGGATTGACAAAAGTCTTGGTTCTTAATTTTGAGTGAATTATCCATCTTAATGTTATTACTGATGTTAAAATTTATTATATATATATTTTTTCATTATTTCTATTATTTCCCTTTCACACTTTTCTGCTTTTTCTGTTGGAGCCCATGGGCTGTAGCTTACTGCGTTTCAACTACGGTTGTGGCTTGGATATTAATGATAATTGATTTTTACAATTGATATGTAGTTTTAAAAGCAACATTGGAGAATCAGCATTGAAAAGTTATGGTGTTGTCTTCAATTTTTCAATATTAAACTTACCCGGTGATCATATAGCTGTCAGCTCTGCTGCCCGACAGAAAAACCTAAGGACGAAATACGCCAGCGATCGCTATACAGGTGGGGGTGTACATCAACAGCGCCATCTGTCGAGTAGGTACTCAAGTACTCGATGTCAACACAGAACCAATTTTCTCTCTGTCGTGCCACCGGCAAGACCTATTGAATACGCTGTTGTTTTCTGGATTGATTTTCACGTTATTTGGTGAAGTATTCATTTCTAGTTATTAGCTATCGCTGTGCAGAAGTTATCTTCAATACTTCCTTGCATTCTTTTTTGGATTTTGGATTATTTGTTGACGACTTGGATAGATTTTGAATTCCCCCCTTTGACTAATTCAAGATGTCTGACCCTTCTCAAGTCCCCAAGTACAGGAAGTGTAGCGCTAGGGACTGTTCTAGGCGTCTTCCGAAGGCCTCTATCGATCCGCACACCGTTTGTTCCAATTGTAGGGGTAAAGCCTGTCAATTGGAAGATCGATGTGAGGAATGCGTTGGGCTTTCGGATTTCGGGTTTCAAGAATTCCTGAAATATGCACGTAGGCTAGAGAAGGATAGGATCAGGAGGAGTTCGTCTCGCTCAATTGATTTTTCCTCTCCCCATGCCCCTCAACCTATTCCTTCCCCTGTAGTGGTTGCACCCGACCCCCCTGCTAGCTCTCATCAACCTTCAATGGCAGATATGATGCGTGCCATCCAGGCTCTAGGTGAGAGAGTCGAGTCATTGGCGAATGACCGCAATCAACTCATGGCTGACGTCAGGGAGTTGAAAGGTAAAAGTGCAGTGGGAAGTGAAGTGAGTGTCAGTGCAGTGAAAAGTGTCAGTGTTACGCATGAGGGTGCGTCTGTTCATGCCTGTCGTCCTCCCAGTCCGGGACCTCTTGCAAGCTCCCAAGCCCAGGGGAGAAGCAATGTCGTACGACCAAAGGGTTCGACAGGCTTTAATCAGCGGACAGACGTTCCCTCCGTGGTTTCGGACGTATCTTTCCTAGATCGTCCCACCCACAAGAAGACGAGTGAGCCCGTTTTTTCCTCGTCTGCGGAAGAGGTTTCTCAACAGAAACGATGGACCAAGGTCTCACGGCCTCTTAAACGTAAGGTCCCTTCCGAGCAAGTCCAACGGCCCAGGTGTAGCCACTGGGTCAGTTTGGACTCGCTGCAGTCCTCCGACGACTGCACACCTCCTAAGAGAGGCAAAGTGGTACCGCAACAGGCAGTAACTCCGTCTGTTGCCGCACCCGCTGTTTTAGACCCTCAGTCACAACGGACAGTAACTCCGTCTGTTGCCGCACCCGCTTTTGTAGACCCTAAGTGGTCTTTGCTGCAGTCTATGCAGACTCAGTTAGCTGCTGTTATGCGGGAGTTTCGTGCGGAGAAGGTTGACGCTGCACCCATTAGCCTACAACCTGCCACGGTTGTGCGCCCAGCAGACGCTGAGGCTGCCTGCTCCCACACTCCAGCTGTGAGAGCTCCTCCACCCATGCGCAGTCGACCCTGCCAGACGCATGCTGACGTTCACAGACGCACGGAACCCTCCGTTGCCGTTCGTGAGCTACCACAACAACAGGAAGGTGGAGTTAAGCTGCCGTGTTTTGACGCGGTGCGTCAGTCTCCGCAACCCACGGTGGTCTCCGCTATCCTTCCACAGTCGGGAGTAGACGCTTTGCGCACCCACTCAGCTTTGGTTGTTGCCAGTTCTCAGACTGACCAACAGTGGCATGAAGTTGGGTCCAGTGCAGCCACGCATGCACCCGTGCTGCCGGACTCAGCCGTCCAGCTTGTACCTACTCCGTTGCCTCTTCCTCCTCAACATTCAGACGATGGAATCTCTGATGATGACGAAGCTGCACATCTTGACGACCAACACTCGGACATCGAAGAACCCAAGTCCACGCCTCCCTCCTTAGACTTTAGGAAAGTGCTTGCGCTGTTCAAGGATTTATATCCGGATCAGTTTGTGTCTGCAGCACCACGCTCGCCTCCCTCTGAGTTCGCTTTAGGCATGCAGTCAGCAGCACCTGCCTTTACGAAGCTCGTACTCGCTCGCTCGTCCAAGAGAGCTTTAAGGGTACTGGGAGAGTGGTTGCAGTCCAAGAAGCAAATGGGGAAGACATCCTTCATGTTTCCCCCGGTCAAGCTTGCTTCCAGATCTAGCGTCTGGTATGCCACGGGAGGAGTTCTCGGCTTGGGAGTTCCTGCCTCTGCCCAGGGCGACTTCTCAAGTCTGGTAGACTCTCCCCGCAGGCTGGCTATGAGACGCTCCAAGATTTGCTGGACTCCTTCGGATATGGACCATCTTATGAAGGGAGTTTTCCGTGCATTCGAAGTCTTTAACTTCTTGGACTGGTGTTTGGGAGCGTTGAGCAGGAAGACCTCCCCTTCTGATAAGGAAACTTCCATGCTCATCATGTCCTGCATGGACAAAGCCATACGGGATGGTTCTAGTGAGCTTGCGGCTTCTTTCGTGTCTGGGGTCCTCAAGAAGCGGGATCACCTTTGCTCCTTCTTGTCAGGTGGAGTCACCCCATGTCAAAAGTCGGAGCTTATGTTTGCTCCACTCTCGAAGTGTCTCTTCCCTGAAGAGTTGATCAAGGAGATTGCTGCCTCCTTGATCCAGAAAGACACCCATGACCTGGTGGCGTCATCCGCACGCAAAGCCACCCCTTTGCCCTCCGTGCCTAGACCCAGGATGGACACTCCAGCGTCAAGGTTCATTCCGCCCTTTCGTGGCAGAGCCTCCAGCAGAGGAGGTGCTCGTGCCGGAAGTCAACGTGGGAGCAAGAAGAAGGGTTCCAAGTCCTCTAGAGGCAGAGTCTGACTGCCACCTTCTTCAGACAGCAGTGGGAGCCAGGCTCAAGAACTACTGGCAGGCCTGGGAGAACAGGGGCGCAGACGCATAGTCTGTGAAGTTACTCAGGGAGGGGTACAAGATTCCATTCTTGCGCAAGCCCCCTCTAGCAACAACTCCCATCGACCTCTCTCCCAGGTACAGAGAGGAGGACAAGAGACTAGCTTTACAGCAAGAGGTGTCTCTCTTACTACAAAAGGGAGCGGTAGTCATAGTCCGGGACCATCAATCCCGGGGCTTCTACAACCGCCTCTTCTTAGTGCCGAAGAAGACAGGAGGGTGGAGACCGGTGCTAGACGTCAGTGCTCTGAATGTCTTTGTCACAAAGCAGACGTTCACCATGGAGACGACAAAGTCGGTTCTAGCATCGGTCAGGAAGGAAGACTGGATGGTCTCGTTAGACCTAAAGGACGCTTACTTTCACGTCCCCATCCACCCAGATTCCCAACCTTTTCTAAGGTTCGTTTTCGGGAAGGTTGTATACCAGTTCCAAGCCCTGTGCTTTGGCCTAAGCACGGCACCTCTAGTTTTTACCAAACTGATGAGGAATATTGCCAAATTCCTGCATTTAGCGGATATCAGAGCCTCCCTCTATTTGGACGACTGGCTTTTAAGAGCTGCGTCAAGTCGTCGCTGTCTGGAGAATCTACAGTGGACTCTAGATCTGACCAAGGAATTGGGTCTCCTGGTCAATATAGAAAAGTCCCAACTCGTCCCATCCCAAACTATAGTATACCTAGGAATGGAGATTCAGAGTCAAGCTTTTCGGGCTTTTCCGTCGGCCCCCAGAATCAGTCAAGCCCAAGAATGCATCCAGTCCATGCTGAAGAAGGACCGATGTTCAGTCAGACAGTGGATGAGTCTGATAGGGACGCTTTCATCACTGGACCAGTTCATCGCGTTAGGGAGACTCCACCTCCGTCCCCTTCAATTTCACTTAGCTGCTCACTGGATAAAGGACAAGACGCTAGAAGCGGTCTCGGTTCCTATTTCCGAGAAGATGAAGTCGTCACTGACTTGGTGGAAGAACAACATTCTCCTCAGGGAGGGTCTGCCACTGGCTGTTCAGACCCCCGACCACCTTCTCTTCTCGGACGCATCGGACACGGGCTGGGGTGCGACATTGGACGGTCGGGAATGCTCGGGCACGTGGAATGCGGTTCAAAGCGAGTTGCACATCAACTGCAAGGAGCTACTGGCAGTTCATCTGGCCTTGAGAAGCTTCAAGTCCCTCCTTCTAGGCAAGGTGGTGGAGGTGAACTCCGACAACACCACAGCCTTGGCGTACATCTCCAAGCAAGGAGGGACTCATTCGATGACGTTGTACGAGATCGCAAGGGACCTCCTCACCTGGTCAAGAGATCGAAACATATCCCTAGTAACGAGGTTCATTCAAGGCGACATGAATGTCATGGCAGACCGCCTCAGCCGGAAGGGTCAAATCATCCCAACAGAGTGGACCCTTCACAAGAATGTATGCAACAGACTATGGGCATTGTGGGGCCAGCCCACCATAGATCTGTTCGCAACCTCGATGACCAAGAGGCTCCCAATTTATTGTTCACCGATTCCGGACCCAGCAGCAGTTCACATAGATGCCTTCCTTCTGGATTGGTCCCATCTAGACCTTTATGCGTTCCCCCCGTTCAAGATTGTCAACAGAGTACTGCAGAAGTTCGCCTCTCACGAAGGGACAAGGTTGACGTTGGTTGCTCCCCTCTGGCCCGCGAGAGAATGGTTCACCGAGGTACTGCAATGGCTAGTAGACGTTCCCAGAACACTTCCTCTAAGAGTGGACCTTCTGCGTCAGCCGCATGTAAAGAAGGTACACCCAAACCTCCACGCTCTTCGTCTGACTGCCTTCAGACTATCGAAAGACTCTCGAGAGCTAGAGGCTTTTCGAAGGAGGCAGCCAGAGCGATTGCTAGAGCTAGGAGGACATCCACTCTCAAAGTCTACCAGTCGAAGTGGGAAGTCTTCCGAAGCTGGTGCAAGTCTAAATCAGTATCCTCAACCAGTACCTCTGTAACTCAGATAGCTGACTTCCTTTTATACCTAAGGAAGGAAAGATCCCTTTCAGCTCCCACGATCAAGGGTTACAGAAGCATGTTGGCAGCAGTCTTCCGTCACAGAGGCTTAGATCTTTCCAACAACAAAGATCTACAGGACCTCCTTAAGTCTTTTGAGACCTCGAAGGAGCGTCGGTTGGCCACACCAGGTTGGAACTTAGACGTAGTACTAAGATTCCTTATGTCAGCAAGGTTCGAACCACTTCAATCAGCCTCTTTAAAAGATCTCACTTTGAAAACTCTTTTCCTCGTCTGCTTAGCAACAGCTAAAAGAGTCAGTGAGATACACGCCTTCAGCAGGAACATTGGATTTACATCTGAAACGGCTACATGTTCCTTACAGCTTGGTTTTTTAGCCAAAAACGAACTTCCTTCTCGTCCTTGGCCCAAATCGTTCGATATTCCAAGCCTTGCTAATTTGGTTGGGAATGAACAAGAAAGAGTACTATGCCCGGTAAGAGCTCTTAAGTACTATTTGAGACGGACTAAGCCATTACGTGGACAATCAGAAGCTTTATGGTGCGCCATTAAGAAACCTTCTTTACCAATGTCGAAGAATGCAGTTTCTTATTATATCAGACTTTTGATTCGAGAAGCTCATTCCCATCTGAATGAGGAGGACCATGCTTTGCTGAAGGTAAGGACACATGAAGTTAGAGCTGTCGCAACTTCAGTGGCCTTCAAACAAAACAGATCTCTGCAGAGTGTAATGGATGCAACCTATTGGAGAAGCAAGTCAGTGTTCGCATCATTTTACCTTAAAGATGTCCAGTCTCTTTACGAGAACTGCTACACCCTGGGACCATTCGTAGCAGCGAGTGCAGTAGTAGGTGAGGGCTCAGCCACTACATTCCCATAATCCCATAACCTTTTTAATCTTTCTCTTGAAATGCTTTTTATTGTTGTTTTTGGGTTGTCCGGAAGGCTAAGAAGCCTTTCACATCCTGGTTGATTTGGCGGGTGGTCAAATTCTTTCTTGAGAAGCGCCTAGATTAGAGGTTTTGATGAGGTCCTTTAGTATGGGTTGCAACCCTTCATACTTCAGCTCCTAGGAGTCGCTCAGCATCCTATGAGGATCGCGAGGCTCAGTAAGGAAGACGTACTTAAAAAAGGCAGAGTAATTGTTCAAGTCGACTTCCTTACCAGGTACTTATTAATTTTATGTTTGTTATTTTGAATAACTGCTAAAATGAAATACGAAATACTTAGCTCATAATGTTAACATATATGCTGGTCTCTACCCACCCCCCTGGGTGTGAATCAGCTATATGATCACCGGGTAAGTTTAATATTGAAAAATTTTATTTTCATTAGTAAAATAAATTTTTGAATATACTTACCCGGTGATCATAAATTAAAGGACCCACCCTTCCTCCCCAATAGAGACCCAGTGGGCCGAGGAGAAAATTGGTTCTGTGTTGACATCGAGTACTTGAGTACCTACTCGACAGATGGCGCTGTTGATGTACACCCCCACCTGTATAGCGATCGCTGGCGTATTTCGTCCTTAGGTTTTTCTGTCGGGCAGCAGAGCTGACAGCTATATGATCACCGGGTAAGTATATTCAAAAATTTATTTTACTAATGAAAATAACATTTTTTGGATACTTCACTTTTAATTTTATTAATCTGTACTTTTGGTACAGGTGAATGATGTTTGTACCTTGACTAGGAAATCATTTTTAATTAAATAACTTGAAATTTTGTATAACCAAGAATGAAACTGGTAACAGATTAAAATATTTGTATTTAGTGAGATTAAAATGTTTGTGACAGTACTAAAGCAATTAGGTTAAAATACAAGTCATCACATTATTTATATCACTGCATCAGAAGTTCTGAATATATATCCAGTGATAGTAGATTCAGCAATCAAGGAGGTATACATTTTTATATATACAGTGTAGAGGTATGCGACTTACTTTCTCTTGTGTCTCTTGGACAGGTGCAGTACAAGATGATTTAGGCAACACTCATTTGCCCTTTGTAGAAATGATTTTTGAACCTCCAGTTTTGTGGGGTAGATAACTTCAATGGCCTTTTTTATTGGGGGAAATATTAATATCAGTCTTCTTTTGAAGGTTTCAATAGAACTGATACCTGATAATCTTCACTTATTTAGCCAACATGGAGCAGTTTATCAACTTTATGATACAATATTGTCCTGTACAGTACACCCATAGAAGTTAAGATATATTAATTTTCATCAGTTACTGGCTACCAATGGTAACTGCTTGGCTTTATAAATATTTATTTGATTAGGCTGCAGAATATGATAAATTCCTTTAATGATAAGGGACCTAAATTGTGGTGGTACATCAATTATTGCAAAGTAATCATCAGTGAGAGCTGATAATTGTAAAAATTCTATTTCTTCGATTAAAAAGTTATTTTCCGAATAAACCCATTAACCCCTTCACTACGAGGCAGCTGATCTGTCCTCAAGCTATATTCGAGATTTGTCACCACCGGAGATACATCTCACTTTATAATAGTCTACATTTTCATGTTTATTTGTTTTACCGTTGATTGCAAAATGAATTTTTCAAAAGTTTGCTATATTTTCTTTTATATTTTACTCTAAACAACCAAAATATTTTTTCCATTCATTTTAAAGTGATTATAGAATAATTTTTCAGAAATTATTTTCTAAATATTGGCAACTTTATATTCATTGTTGAAGTGACCATGTTATTTCATAATAATTCCACGATAAATAGCTGCTGAAAGATATAAAACTACTCATCAGTAATAATGAACTTTACGTTACAGTATACAGAAGTGTAATAAAAATATCCAGTTGTTTCCTTTGACACAAGAAGTATTCTATAATTTATAATTTATAAGATCTACGATAAACAAAATCTGATGTCAAAAGAAACATTTTTGTGAGAGAGACGTATTCTAATATAAATTAAGTTCATTAGACACAAGGTTCGTGTGTTCTTTTGTCATTGCACCTTGTGTGTAACTGTCACTATGAACTGGGTATTTCATGGCCTAGGAAAAAGAGACCACTTATAAGAACATGTTATACTGCGTATAATGTCAATAAATGGAAATAATGACAGTAGGCTAACTTTTACTCGTGATTACACTCAACATTACTTATATGAAATATATAAGACATGAAGATGATGATATTTTGTAGAAATGATAGTTGAGAAAAAAGGAATAAAATAATGAAATAAATCTTGCCATGTGTCAACAACTTGCATTGATGGTAAAACGTTTTGGTGATGTTGTGGGTGGTACTGGAGTCAAGAGGCGGAGAATGCTATTTAGTATTTCCTGTGTAATTTGATCACATATGCCAACATAGAAGTACACTAAAATAGACCTTACATAACCATGAACAAGGACTAGAATTGCAAGTGTTTCAGTTGGTGGTTGGGTGAGATGTGAGGATCGCTACATCTCTTAAGCTGGGGATGTCAGGGGGGTTTGAGTAATGCTTCAGGACGGGAATTTCGCCATTGGCTGCAGAGTGGTGTGATTCTGTATGGTAACACAAAAACAGACTAAAATAGCTCTTACACAATCATAAATAAAAGCTAGAATCCCAAAGACTTCGTTGGTTGGCGAAAGAAAGGAGGGGGGGGGGGGGGGGGCTAATATCAAGGAGAGGAGATTTTTAGTGAAATTTTGTGTCTGAATTGTGTGATATACGACCATGTGCTATAACTCTTTTGTAGCATGTACAAGCAATTTTAACCTTCATACGGCTTATATTTGTAAATGACGTATCCGGACGTCATCTTCTTCATCACCAGGCATGTTTTGACTTAAAATAACGTTATCGTAGCAAATGGCTTAGACATATTGACCACAAAAATGTAAGCTGCTAATTGAATATATTTTTTAGACTAGTCTGCTTATATTTTTTAATGTACATAATTCTAACATGATTTATCATCTATATTTCAGGCCATGAGGATACAGCTGGTACCATAGTGAAATGTGCTCAGTTTCATCAAATATGCCTTTATACTCATCAGATGCATCATTTTCTTCTTGTTGTTCAAGCTTATGTCACAAGTCAGGTAAATGAAAGCTAAAAATGTGTTTACAAGATGAAAATTTTTTGTTATCACGGAAGGTACACTGTACATGTAAGATTAACAGAACACAGTGATATAAATAAGTCACATAAAGATGCTCTTTGCCTTACATTTAATGTCTTCTAACTTTTTGTTCCTACACTTATATTGTACAATCTTTTAGTCCTTTAAAATAGGGAACACCTTCAGCAGAGCTGGAATGGCTGTTAAAATCATTAACGAAGTGGTGAGTACGGAGAGTGACCCCAGTTGCCCACCCGATCTGTGAAAGACACTTTACTTTTATCTTTGGCCCCAACAAGTATGGACGTACTGTTGCGTCTTATCTGTTCTTACGTTTTAGTTAGAATAGTGATATGAACTTTGTGTATTTATGGAATGAAGCAGAATTGCAAGTGTGAATGGTTTTGGACACACCTTTGGTTTCTGATACCAATTATCCCTTTTTCACCAAGTATAGATCATGGCCTCCCATGAGTGGGCATTTGGGTTGAGGAGCAAGAAGGCTAAGTCTTTCCTGGTGTTTTTTTGGCAAGCTTACAAATAACCGGAGACACTGTTTAGCACTTTGCGGTCCTCATCGAGTTGGTCGTAGCTGTAGCTTCTGAGTAAACTCTCCTGGCTTATTCCAAGGAAGTAAGCTTCAGTAGTAGGGGGAACTCGGATCTATATTGGAGATTTTTTTTCAAGATTGCGGAGTTTGAGAGGATTGCCACAATCCAATATGTGCTGGAAACTATGTAGAAATGCAGACCACCGACGATGAGTGACCTAAGTAAGGCTTGATTTAGGAAGAAGCTTGATGTGTTTTGAAGGGAGTAGGTAGCTGAGGCTACTTATCTCCTGTGTCTCCCAGTGACAGGTAGTGTCAGTGACCCCAGTGCTAGTGCCCCTCGGCATTGATTCCCGCAGTGTTCTGCCCCTGTGGAAATAGAGTGTCGAAGCATAGAGTGTAGAAAAATCCGGGGCCTATAAACCAGTACATATGTCACGGTGCTGCCCCTATGATATTTCACTGCCATTTATTACTCCCAGTGCATGTCACCCCAGCCCCGTGCTTGTGGCCCATTACTCCCTCTTTGTGGCTGTGTTACGAGCGTGAGTATGCCTACCACTTCTGTGACAGGATTTCCCTTGTTGTGGTTTCTGTCACAGTGACCGGTGTGGTTCTCCTTTTATGGGAGCTTTGTCAATGATGGTATCTCAGATCTATTAACTTATAGCGACTGCTTGTAGATCCTGAGGAGGCAGTTGGTAGGCAGAAGAATTGACTCTTCTCATCCTCTTCCAATTGATTCTGACGCTTCTACTTAGAGGAAAATTTCGAAGAAGGTAGGAAGGCCACTTGCACTTTAGTTGCAAGTAGGGCTCTTGCTGACACTACCTCTCCCTTGGGTAGGGGTGGACAACCCTAGGTGTTCCTGTGCCATAGCCCATGGTCACGTGTCACAGCTCCCCATAGCAGTGGTCTGGATTCCCTGATTACTCTGTAGCCAGTTGGGACAGAGTTCCCCGGCCCTATGTCCAGCTACTGTCAGCTTGTGTTTGATGAGCTTTGGTGCTATATTTCACTTTCCTACCTGGATCACGGGCTGTTCCTTTGTCTAACAAAGTATTGCTATTCCCTTTGCTGAGAAGAGGGCTCCTGTCAATGGTTGCTTAGACCTTGACTTTTCTGAATGCAGAACCTAAGGAGAAGTTATAAAGCAGAAAAAGAAAGTAATTTTCCTTCCTCTTTTTCCTTGTCCTCCTCTTCCTATTCTAACAATTTTAAGAATTCGAAGATGTCCAAGAAGGCCAGTCATAGTATCAAGAATAGCTCTTGATAACACTGTCTCTGGGAGTGGTGGACGTCACGCGGTCATGTACCACGAGCCCGTGGAGGCCAGTACCTCGGCCCCGTGGGGCCAGTATCTCGGCTTCACGTGGCTAGTATCTTGACCCTCACTGGTACTGCGGCTATCCATCTGTTCTCAGTGTGTTGAAGAAGGGGTGAGGCATGCTCCTTGGCTACCTGGTTTCTTAAGCTGTGTAGTCAGTGAACTTCTGCTCAAGATCCTGGGTATGGAAGCAGTGCTCTTAACTGTAAGCATTCCAAGAATGAGGAGGCATTCAGTAGTGCTGTTGCAACACCACCACCTTAGTAACCCGTGCCAACAAGCAGGAGTGCATGTTCTTGTTTCTACCCCCTTTTGCAAGTTGACAATGCAGATGCACAGCTGGTCGGTGTACCACACCATAGAACTATCAGCCAGATACATTTCTAACAGAGAAAGGCATTAGCAGACAGCCTCAGTTGCCAGGAGCAAGTTGTAAGCTTAGGTTGTTCCACAGCCCGGTGATGCCCTGCGGGAATCACCTGAAACCGTCCTGTTCAGTACACGGCTAACAGGAAGTTCCTGTTATTTCATTCTCATGCCTGAGATTGATGTTCAGTATTCGAGGCTCTTGCAACACCCGTGCGATCTTTTCATGTCTATTACCATCTGCACAGCTTGCTCGCCAGCTGATTCAATGATGTTGTCCATGACCCTGGATGCTCCCAGATGGCCACTTACGGAATACAGTAACTCGAGACTTTTTAGAGCATACATTTCATACTTTGATGGAGTCGAGGTATCAGTCCAATACAGTGCTCACAAAGTCGAGTTTTATTCCCATGTAGACTGAAGAATCTGTAGTTGGACAGGTGTTGGAGTTTGGATACACCAACAACTTTCAGCCTTCCCAGGGAGTATACCTACATGTCTGTCAACACATTTGTTTTTTTGGGCTTGTGATGGCACCTGTGTAGTTATGCAGCCACCCCTGCTTCCTAACAAGACAGGATGCATCTAGTCAGTGGTAACATGGTCAATGCAAACCTTGACTTTTCTTTTCTTTTCCTTCTTCTTACATGAGGATGAAGCTTTCGTACTATTACAAACTTTATTTGACATTGATACTGGTAATCTAAATTTATGAGTGCCTATTATTATCAGACCTGATCTTTAAGAATTAATTATCCCCTATCCTCCCTTTGCAAGGGGGAGGATGATGGAATGAATATCTTCTTGGCTGCCCTGTACCAGGTAATT
Organism: Palaemon carinicauda; assembly: GCF_036898095.1. Taxonomy (NCBI): domain Eukaryota; kingdom Metazoa; phylum Arthropoda; class Malacostraca; order Decapoda; family Palaemonidae; genus Palaemon; species Palaemon carinicauda. The sequence continues at coordinate 96,442,757 of NC_090744.1, forward strand.
CATTCCAGACTCCTTGTCCCCTTCAGGGGAGGAAGATTCCTTCATGGACCAGGTACTTGCAAGAATCTGTCAGCCTACTTATCCATACGATGGACTGATAGGAGACTCTCGTAGGGGACCAAGTAGACTAGCATTTCCAGGGAAGGAAAAGAACCAATCTGTTCTGTTTTAGAGGAACTTCCTACCCACCAATAAGTGACTCTCTATTTTAAAGAACGGAATCTTTGTATACGAGTAGGAACATTTAACAAAGTCTAAAAGTAATTTGTGATTTTCTTAGCTATACAAATCTTGAGTTCTCTAAAGTTGAACTAGCCTCCCCTCTCAGTCCTGAGCTCCAAAGGTCAAAAGGGAAGAGTCTTTGATAGCTACGTGTTCAACACCTGTACTGTAGTTGACTACCTCAACGATTTGGATGCTGTTCAAGCACTACTGAAGATATTCCCTATTTTAAAGACCTTAGGTTTGTATAGCTAAGAAAAATACAAATTAATTTTAAAATTGGCTACTTTTCCATTTTGAACTCTCAAGACTAAAATGTTTCAAGCATAGGCTGTAGAGTTTATCCATATGACTCAGTGCTCTTGTTAATGTATTTTAGAATGCTGAGTTCCAGATTCCCGTACTTTTGCTATTCTGATGAGATAAACTCTAAGGTTGTGTTTTACATTGAGACAAATACTTGATTAGAGGAGGTACAGTATTCGTACTAAATTATTGTTTCCAAATGTCATCTTATTTATTTTATTAAAGCTATTTTATTTATCAAAGTAGAGTAAAACAAAATGGGAGAGAAAGTTGAATTCCAAAGTCCTAGCATCTTGCCAGAAATAAATTTTTATTTTACCACCAATAGAGAGTTATTGGGTCCTTTGACTAGCCAGACAGTACTAAATTACATTGGATCCCACTCTGGTTATGGCTCATTTCATCTTTGATGACACATACACCAATTAGTATGCCCTATTCTTACACGTTCTCCTCTTTCCTCGTACACCTGATAACACTGAGATTACCAAACAATTCTTCTTAGCTCAGGGGGCTAATGACTGCACTTTAATTGTTCAGTGGCTACATTCCTCTTGGTAAGGGTAGAAGAGACTCCTTAGCAATGGAAAGCAGCTCTTCTAGGAGAAGGACACTCCAAAATTAAACCATTGTTTTCTAGTCTTGGGTAGCGCCATAGCCTCTGTACCATGGTCTTCCACTGTCTTGGGTTAGAGATCTCTTGCTTGAGGGTACACTCTGGCACACTATTCTATCTTTTTTCTCTTCCTCTTATTATTTAGAAATTTTTATAGTTTATATAACATACGTGATAGGCACTACGTAATCACCTGCTATCACTGTCAGAGGTATGGACATCTTGAAAAAGATTGCAAGTCTAAGAATGATGATAAAGTCTGCGGGAAATGTTCAGGAAAGCATTCCACCAAGGAGTGTAATTCGCAAGTGTCAAAGTGTATAAACTGCACAAAGTTAAACAAACCAAGTGACCACATAGTAAATTCTAGAGAATGCAAAGCTTATGACTTGGAATTGAAAAGACTTGCAGGAAACACTGATCACGGTTACTAAGGATGTCATAAACTGTGGCTATGTAAATATATAATCTGTAGGTAATGAGACTATTCAAATTTGAGAATTGATAAACAAAAAATATTTGGACATACTAGCATTATCTGAAACATGGTTAGATAACTTGGACAAGGCAAAGATCACTGAAATGACACCCCCCACACACACCTTTCACATACCGAGAGAAGGTAGGTCTGGTGGGGACTCTTTATTCATAAAAGTTACTCAAATCTCAAAATGTTGAAAAGAACTAGTGTAACAAGCTTTGAATATATAGAAAAAAACTTTCGCAAGAAAAAAAATATCCTTCGGAACAGTCTACAAACCTCCGAGAACAAACACTATTATCTTTTTTGAAGAATACGGTGCTCTCATTGAGATGATTTTCATTGAGAAAAATGGATCGGTTGTCTGTGAAAACTTCAATTTTTGTATGGATGACAAATCAAATCCTGACGCTTTGGCATTTAGTGAGTTACTAGAATCATATTGACGAGTGAATAATGTTGACTGACAACTACTTTAACTGGGCATACGTTGGACTTAGTTTTAACTGATGACATGAATAATATTGTATCTGATATAAAAGTTGAAGAGAAATGTACTATCTTCCCAGTGCTCAAACTTATTACATTTAGTCTGCCTCTACAGAAACATGCATTATTAAAGAAAATAAACTTTAGACGTAAATCAAATTTTTCTCTTACCATATTTATTGAAGAAGTTACAAAGAAAATAAATGATGTTATCAACATTCCCTGTGATCATGATGACCAACGTCTGTTGCGAGCTAAGTGTGTTAACTGTCTTATGACCACTTATAATAAATTGAGTAAAAGTGAATATGATACCACGTGCCCACTGATGGAAAAGACTATAACTGTAAAAGACCAATCTCCTTGGTTTGATTGAAAGACTTTGGTAAAAAAGAGGGAGAAAAGACGTAACGAAAGAAAGTGGAATAGGTTAAAAACTGAAGGTACTTGGGTAGAATACAAAACTGCTACATGTCAATATAACTACCTACTAGGAAGGAAAAAAAGTGAATACTATAAGAGAAAGATCCTCGAAGCAGCAACAGACATAAATAAGTTATATCGTCTCCAAAATGGTATAATGGGAAATGTAAAAGGAAAGAAGCTACCTGATGGATACAGTGACCAGGAACTAGCAAGTAATTTTCTAGTATTCTTTCAAAACAAAATTTGAAAATATAACCAGGTCATTTGTAAATACTCAACATCAGATTAATGATACACCAAGCACAGAGACAAAATTAATAAGATTTAACAACATAACACAAGATGACATCACCAGGAGAGCAAATAAAACAAACTGCTCGATCCTATGCCAATATCTGAAGTAATTGGAGAGAGAAACTTTTCCAGTCTAGCTGAGATAATAATGAGAATAGCATATGCAAATCTGAGAAAATGGCTATAGTCACACCAGTTCTGAAAAATGCACTGTACTACCAGGCATTAAGCTTATGCAGACCTATTTCGAATCTATCCTTTGTTTCAAAAGTGCTTGAATACGTAATTCTTGAACTATCCAGTCACAAAGAAGTAATAGAAGCTTTGCCTGACAACTCTACGGAGACAGCCATCTGCTCTGTTGTAAATGATATGCTGGAAAGGATGGATAAAAATAAATGTGGTATTTTAATATTGCTCGATCTCAGTGCTGCTTTTGAAACAGTTGTGTATGAACTGCTACTAAGTCATCTACGGTCCATCGGTGTTGACGATTGAGCTTTCGGATACCTAAAAGACCACTTGGTTGGTAGAAATTACTGTATACAAATTGAAACTCTTATTCATCATATGAACCCTTAAACAGACGGGTACCCCAGGGGAGTGTACTTAGCCCAATCTTATTCTGCATCTATACTATTGGTCTATCGAAAAAACTACAAAGGCATGGTGTGAAGTTCAAACTATTTGCGGATGACACAATTTTACTTCTCCATAAATGATATACATGCCACAACTTAAACTCTAAACTGAATCTTTGATAGTGTTAGAGAATGGATGACATTTAAACAACTAAAATTAAATGAGAACAAAACTGAATTCATGGTGGTGGGTAAGAGAAACAGCGTGAGAAACTTGGGTGATATTCAAATGAACATAAATAATGACTCGGTGCCGATATCTCGTAAAGTTCGAGATCTAGGTACAGTATATTTCTTGACTGTAACGTCTCTCAATACCCAAATAAATAATGTAATAAAAACTTCTGGTTATCATCTAAGAAATTTTGTGTTTATCAGTAAGTACCTGGACCAAAACTTATGATAAACTGTGTTATTACCAGGATTGACTACTGCAACTCTATTACAATTTACCAAAAGTGCAACTTGAGAAATTACAAAACATAATAAATAGAGGAGCAAGACTGATGACTGATAAAAGGTGTCCCACCTAGAGAAAGGATCACCCCTATAATAATTGATTTACACTGGCTGCCAATAAAAGCGAGAATTGAATTTAAAATATGTACAATAACCCACCAAGTTACGAGAGTAGTTATAGATGGCTTAAACCTATTGGAACCTAGATATGTGTCTACTGTAAGCTCCAGAGCCTTTAAATATGCAGCCCTGAGGCTATATAATAATCTCCCACGAGACATCCGAATGATTGAAGACATTAAGGCTTTCAAGAGGAAACTGAAGACTTATTTCATCAGTCATACAACAGTGACGATTTAAAAGTAAGTGAACAATACTCGATATGAAACGTTAAATACTCTGAACGAGGTAGTAGGCTGGCCAGGGCCCTAGCCACCTGTTGAGATACTACCATTAGAGAGTTATGGGGTCTTTTGACTGGCCAGACAGCACTACATTGGATCCTTCTCTCTGGTTACGGTTCATTTTCCCATTGCCTGCACACACTCACACCGAATAGTCCGGCCTATTCTTTACATATTCTCCTCTGTCCTCATACACCTGACAACACTGAGCTTACTAAACAATTCTTCTTACTGCACTGTAATTGTTCAGTGGCCACTTTCCTCTTTGTAAGGGTAGAAGATACTCTGTAGCTATGGTAAGGAGCTCTTCTAGAAGGACACTCCAAAATCAAACCATTGTTCTCTAATCTTAGGTAGTGCCATAGCCTCTGTACCATGGTCTTCCAATGTCTTGAGTTAGAGTTCTCTTGCTTGAGGGTACACTGTTCTATCTTATATCTTATTTTTATTCCTCTTGTCTTGTTAAAGTATTTATAGTTTATAAAGTGATATTTATTTCAATATTGTTGCTCTTAAAATATTTTATTTTTCCTTGTTTCCTCTCCTCACTGAGCTATTTTCCCTGTTGAAGCCCCTGGATTTATAGCATCCTGCTTTTCCAACTAGGGTTGTAGCTTAGCAAGTAATAATAATAATAACGAACAAGGTAAAACGACAGTGGAGGTCCTGTAGAGAGTGGGGTTCCCCTGCTGTATGGGACCGGAAAAGCAGCCGTCAAATTAAGTAAAGTAAAGTATATATGAAATATGTATTTTAATGTTATTGTTCTTAAACTTCTTTTGTAGTTTATTTCCTTTTTTCCTTTCTTCATTGGACTATTTTCCCTGTTGGAGCCCTTGGGCTTATAGTATCCTGCTTTTCCAACTAGGGTTGTATCTTACCAAGTACAGCAGTAGTGGTAATATTAATAATAATAATAATGATAATAATAATAATAATAATAATATCTCAAATTGAAGTTCTTTATCTTCTAGAGACAAGAAAGTCAACCTTTCACAGTTAATGTTAACTATCATTAGTTGGCTTCATGAAATATGACCACTTGATTAGTCAAGATAACTGTGAGAGTAGGTTATGTTATCGGTTACCTAATCATAGCTTATTCTGTTAATCAACTTACCATATTTCCCATGTCATAAGACTCTATATTTAGCTAAGCAATTTTCAATATTTAACTTAGCCGGTGATTATATAGCTGCAACTCTGTTGCCCGACAGACAACTCTAAGGTAAAAACTCGCCAGCGATCGCTACACAGGTTGCGGGTGTGCCCAACAGCGCCATCTGTCGTCCAGATACCCAGTACTCAATGTAAACAAAGACTCAATTTTCTCTCTGTCGTGCTATCGACAAGACGTACTTACTCGCTGTTGCTAAACTGGAGTTTTTTCACAACTAATTGGTGAAGTACATTATTCTAGTTTTGAGCTTTCACTGTGCAGGGTTTCTCTTCACACAAATCCTTGAACTCTTTTTGATAACGGATTCTTTGTTGATGACTTTTTGATAGTTTTTTGAATTCCCCTTTGACCAATTCAAAATGGCTGACCCTTCACAAGTCCCAAAATTTAGGAAGTGCAATGCTAGGGACTGTTCAAGGCGTCTTCCGAAGGCTTCTATCGACCCTCACACTGTTTGTTCCAATTGTCGGGATAAAACCTGTCAATTGGAAGATCGGTGTGAGGAGTGCGTTGGGCTTTCTGAATTCGATTTTATCGAATTCCAAAAGTATACACGTAGGCTAGAGAGAGATAGAGTTAGGAGAAGTTCTTCTCGTTCTATTGATATATCCTCTCCTCATGCCCCACAACCTATTCCTTCCCCTGTAGTGGTTGCTTCTAACCCCCCTCCTGGCACTCAGGAACCTTCGATGGCTGATATGATGCGTGCCATCCAGGCTCTGGGTGAGAGAGTTGAGTCCCTTGCTAGTGACCGTAATCAGCTCATGGCGGATGTGAAGGAGCTGAAGTGCAAAAGTGCAGTGGGAAGTGCTAAAGTGCCGAGTGATAGTGTTGTGGATAGTGTTGCGCTTGAGGGTTCGTCTGTTCGTGCCTGTCGTCCTCCTAGTCCGGGACCTCTTGCAAGCTCCCAAGTCCAGGGGAGAAGCTATGTCGTACGACAAATGGGTTCGAGAGGCTTTAATCAGCGAACAGACGTTCCCTCCGTGGTATCGGGCGTATCTACCCAAGATCGCCCCTGCCTAACTAAGACGAGAGAGCCCATTTATACCTCGTCTTTGGAAGGTGTTTCTCGCAAGAAACCCTGGACCAAGGTCTCACGACCGTTAAAACGCAAGTCGGTCCCTTCCGCGCAAGTCCAACGGCCCAGTTGTAGCCACTGGGTCAGTTCGGACTCGCTGCCGTCATCCGATGACTGCTCACCGCCTAAGAGAGGCAAAGCGGTACCACTTCAGACAGTAACACCGTCTGTCGCCGCACCTGCTCCCGTAGACCCTAAGTGGTCTCTTCTGCAAGACATGCAGTCTAAACTGACGTCTCTAATGCAGGACTTTCGTGCGGAGAAGGTTGCTGCCGCACCAACTAGTGCAGTACCTAGCCCACAACCTTCCACACGATCGGTTGTGCGTCCTGTGGACACTGAGGTAACCTTCTCACGCACACCAGTTGAGAGAGTTCTGCCACCCATGCGTTCCAGTGTGATCTGCCAGCCGCATGTTGACGTTAAGCGACGCACGGAGGTCTCCGTTGACGTTCGAGAGGTTCAACAACCGTCAGAGTTGTTTTGTTTTGATGCGGTGCGTCAACCTCCGCAACCCAGTGTGGTTGCCACTGCGCACCCACATCAGTCCAGACAGTCTGGAGTAGACGCTGTGCGTCCCCGCGCTGCTATGGTTGTTGCCAGCTCACAGACTGGGCAGCAGTTCCATGACGTTGCGTCCGGCTCAGTCACGCATGCACCCGTGCGACCGGACTCAGCAAACCAGCCGTTACCCACTCCGTTGTCGTTTCCTCATCAGTTATCGGATGAGGGACTTTCTGATGATGATGTTGCTGCATACATAGATGAACCACAATCAGAATTGGACGAGCCTAAGTCTACGCAACCCTCTTTGGACTTTAGGAAAGTTTTGGCCATTTTCAAAGAGATGTTTCCGGACCAGTTTGTTTCTGTGGCTCCTCGTTCTCCTCCGTCAGAGTTTGTGTTAGGCATGCCGTCTACCACTCCTGCCTTTACTAGACTCGTCCTCGCACGCTCGTCCAAGAGAGCTTTGCGGGTGATAGGAGAATGGTTGCAGTCCAAAAAGAGTTTAGGGAAGACAGCCTTTACGTTTCCCCCTGCTAGACTCTCTTCTAGATCGAGCGTCTGGTATGCCACGGGAGAAGTTCTCGGCTTGGGAGTTCCTGCCTCTGCCCAGGGCGACTTCTCAAGCCTCGTAGACTCTCCCCGCCGCCTTGCCATGAGACGCTCAAAGATATGTTGGTCATCTTCGGACCTGGACCACCTTTTGAAAGGTATCTTTAGGGCCTTCAAAGTTTTTAACTTCTTAGACTGGTGTCTAGGAGCCCTAAGCAGAAAGATCTCTCCAACAGAGAAAGAGACTTCCTTGCTCATTATGTACTGCATGGACAAGGCCATACGTGATGGGTCTAATGAGCTTGCTGCTTCTTTTGTGTCCGGAGTCCTTAAAAAGCGTGAAAACCTATGCTCATTCCTTTCAGCTGGAGTTACACCGTGCCAGAGATCCGAGCTTCTTTTTGCTCCTCTCTCCAAGTGCCTTTTTCCAGAAGACCTGATTAAGGAAATAGCCGCTTCATTGATACAGAAGGACACTCACGACCTTGTTGCGTCCTCCGCTCGCAAAGCTACCCCTTTGCCTACCTTGTCAGCTAGACCAAGGATGGACACTCCAGCGTCCCGTTTTATTCCGCCCTTTCGTGGCAGAAACTCCAGCAGAGGAGGTGCTCGTGCCGAAGGGAAACGAGGAAAGAAGAAAGGAACCAAGTCCTTTAAGGGCAGAGTCTGACTGCCAGCTTCTTCAGACAGCAGTGGGAGCCAGACTCAAGAACTTCTGGCAGACCTGGGAAAAGAGAGGCGCAGATGCACAATCTGTGAAGTTGCTCAGAGAGGGGTACAAGATCCCGTTTGTACGGAAACCCCCTCTAGCAACGTCTCCCATCGATCTCTCTCCCAGGTACAGAGAGGAAGACAAGAGACGAGCCTTGAAACAGGAAGTGTCTCTTTTACTAGAGAAGGGAGCGGTGGTCAAAGTCTCGGACCATCAAACCCCGGGATTCTACAACCGACTCTTCTTGGTGTCAAAGAAGACAGGAGGGTGGAGGCCGGTGCTAGACGTCAGTGCTCTGAATGTCTTTGTCACAAAGCAGACGTTCTCCATGGAGACCACAAAGTCGGTTCTAGCAGCGGTCAGAAGGGAAGACTGGATGGTCTCTTTAGACCTAAGGGACGCCTACTTCCACGTCCCCATCCACCCGGACTCCCAACCTTTTCTGAGATTCGTTTTCGAAAAGGTTGTCTACCAGTTTCAAGCCCTGTGCTTTGGCCTAAGCACAGCTCCTCTTGTGTTTACGAGGCTGATGAGGAATGTAGCCAAATTCCTTCATTTAGCGGACATCCGAGCCTCCCTCTATTTGGACGACTGGCTTCTCAGAGCTTCTTCCAGTCGTCGCTGTCTGAAGGATCTAAAGTGGACTCTAGATCTGACCAAGGAATTGGGTCTCCTTGTCAATATGGAAAAGTCACAAGTGGTCCCATCCCAAACTATTGTGTATTTAGGGATGGAGATTCACAGTCTAGCTTTTCGGGCTTTTCCGTCGGCCCCCAGAACAAGCCAAGCCCAGTTATGCATCCAGAACATGCTGAAGAAGGAACAATGTTCAGTCAGGAAGTGGATGAGTCTGATAGGGACGCTATCATCCCTGGAACAGTTTGTGTCATTAGGAAGACTACACCTCCGTCCTCTTCAATATCACCTAGCATTTCACTGGAAAAAGGACAAGACGCTAGAAGCGGTCTCGATCCCCATTTCCGAGAAGATGAAGTCTTGCCTGACTTGGTGGAAGGACAGTATCAGCCTAAGAGAGGGTCTTCCCCTGGCTGTTCAGACTCCCAACCACGTTCTCTTCTCGGACTCATCGGACGTAGGCTGGGGCGCGACATTAGACGGTCGGGAATGTTCGGGACTATGGAACTCGAGTCAAAGGATAGTGCATATTAACTGCAAGGAGCTACTGGCAGTACATCTGGCCTTGAAAAGCTTCAAGTCTCTCCTTCAAGGCAAAGTGGTAGAAGTGAACTCGGACAACACCACTGCCTTGGCGTACATCTCCAAGCAAGGAGGGACCCACTCACTGACGTTGTACGAGATCGCAAGGGACCTGCTCATCTGGTCAAAAGGTCAAAACATATCACTAGTTACGAGGTTCATCCAAGGCAACTTGAATGTCATGGCAGATTGTCTCAGTCGGAAGGGACAAGTAATTCCAACAGAATGGACCCTCCACAAGGATGTATGCAAGAGACTTTGGGCCACTTGGGGCCAACCAACCATAGATCTCTTTGCAACCTCGATGACCAAGAGGCTCCAAATATATTGCTCACCAATCCCGGACCCAGCAGCAGTTCATATAGATGCCTTTCTCCTAGATTGGTCGCATCTAGATCTATACGCATTCCCACCGTTCAAGACTGTCAACAAGGTACTGCAGAAGTTCGCCTCTCACGAAGGGACAAGGTTGACGCTAGTTGCTCCCCTCTGGCCCGCGAGAGAATGGTTCACCGAGGTACTTCGATGGCTAGTAGACGTTCCCAGAAGTCTTCCTCTAAGGGTGGACCTTCTACGTCAGCCACACGTAAAGAAGGTACACCAAAGCCTCCACGCTCTTCGTCTGACTGCCTTCAGACTATCGAAAGACTCTTGAGAGCTAGAGGCTTTTCGAAGGAGGCAGCCAGTGCGATTGCAAGAGCAAGGAGAACATCCACCCTTAGAGTCTACCAATCGAAGTGGGAAGTCTTCCGAAACTGGTGCAAGTCAGTATCTCTATCCTCGACCAGTACCTCTGTAGCTCAAATAGCTGACTTTCTCTTATGCCTGAGAAAAGAACGATCTCTTTCAGCTCCCACTATCAAGGGCTACAGAAGCATGTTGGCATCGGTCTTCCGGCATAGAGGCTTGGATCTTTCCAACAATAAAGATCTACAGGACCTCCTTAAGTCTTTTGAGACCACGAAGGAGCGTCGTTTGGTTACACCTGGTTGGAATTTAGACGTGGTACTAAGATTCCTCATGTCAGACAGGTTTGAGCCGCTACAATCAGCCTCCCTGAAAGATCTCACCTTAAAGACACTTTTCCTGGTATGCTTAGCCACAGCTAAAAGAGTCAGTGAGATTCATGCCTTCAGCAAGAACATCGGATTTTCGTCAGAAAAAGCTACATGTTCACTACAACTTGGTTTTCTAGCCAAAAATGAGCTACCTTCTCGACCTTGGCCGAAATCGTTCGATATTCCCAGCTTATCGAATATGGTAGGCAATGAACTAGAAAGAGTCTTATGCCCTGTGAGAGCTCTTAAGTTCTATTTAAAACGAACTAAACCTTTACGAGGCCTATCTGAAGCTTTATGGTGTTCAGTTAAGAAACCATCTTTGCCTATGTCAAAGAATGCTTTATCCTATTTTATCAGACTGTTAATACGAGAAGCTCATTCCCATCTGAGTGAGGAAGACCAAGCATTGCTGAAGGTAAGGACACACGAAGTTAGAGCTGTCGCAACTTCCGTGGCCTTTAAGCAAAATAGATCTCTGCGAAGTATAATGGACGCAACCTATTGGAGAAGCAAGTCAGTGTTTGCGTCTTTTTATCTAAAGGATGTCCAGTCTCTTTACGAGGACTGCTACACACTGGGACCATTCGTAGCAGCGAGTGCAGTAGTGGGTGAGGGCTCAACCACTACAATTCCCTAATTCCATACCCTTTTAATCTTTCTCTTGAAATGTTTTTATTGTTGTTTTTTTGGGTTGTCCGGAAGGCTAAGAAGCCTTTCGCATCCTGGTTGATTTGGCGGGTGGTCAAAGTCATTTCTTGAGAGCGCCTAGATTAGGGGTTTTGATGAGGTCCTGTTGTATGGGTAGCAACCCTTGATACTTCAGATCCTAGGGGTCGATCAGCATCCTAAGAGGATCGTGAGGCTCCGTAAGGAAGACGTACTTAAAAGGCAGAGTAATTGTTCAAGTCGACTTCCTTACCAGGTACCTATTTATTTTGTTTTTGTTATTTTGATAACTTCTAAAATGAAATAAAAACTCTTAGCTCATTAACATGTAAACATATATTGCTGGTCTCTACCCACCCCCCTGGGTGTGAATCAGCTATATAATCACCGACTAAGTTAAATATTGAAAAATGTTATTTTTATAATAAAATAAATTTTTGAATATACTTACCCGGTGATTATAAATTAAAGGACCCTCCCTTCCTCCCCAATAGAGACGCAGTGGAACGAGGAGAAAATTGAGTCTTTGTTTACATTGAGTACTGGGTATCTGGACGACAGATGGCGCTGTTGGGCACACCCGCAACCTGTGTAGCGATCGCTGGCGAGTTTTTACCTTAGAGTTGTCTGTCGGGCAACAGAGTTGCAGCTATATAATCACCGGGTAAGTATATTCAAAAATTTATTTTATTATCAAAATAACATTTTTTGGAAAAAAAGAAATAGCAGATTTTACAACTTATCCTGGTTGGCCATTGTACAGTCTGATTTTTTGTCTGGCACAGTAAATTTTTATATTTTGGGTGTATTATGAAATATACATCTGTTATCCAAATTTTATCACATATACATATAGAAAATCACTAAACTAGTTGTAGTTCCACTTATGCGTAACAATGTTTTCAAGTGTTTGTTTTCATCAAATTTTGGTAAAGTAAAATTCCAGTAATACTTGCAAAATTCTTCATTTCCACAATTTTATTCAAAACTATTTATTGATCAAATAAAAAATTCTCTAGGAATTTCACTTGGGGGATATTTTTTTCTGTTGTCTGTGTGACTCTAGTTCTAGTTGGTTTACAAATAACTTGGTAACACTGCACTCGACTTTCAGTGAGATGTTTTTTCCTTATTGCATTCAAAACAACTATCTGCTTGTATTCTTTCGTAACTCAGACAACCAAGTCGTTTTCAAAGTATTGCTTTATTACAAAATATCGACAAAATATGAGAAAATAGATAAATACTGCATAAACAACTAATTCATCCTGGTGTCGTCTGCTAGGATACCATTAGTTGGCATGTTACCTTGCAGATGGCATTGGTGAGTCATCATTTGATTACCAAAACTAACAAATAACTTGCTAGTTCAATTTGATTACCAAAACTAACAAATAACTTGCTAGTTCATTAAACAAAGTGCAAAATCAAAATACATTTATATATTACATATGAAAGATAATTGTATTCTTATATTTTATGTCTGATGAGTTTGAGTGCTTGTATAGGGGATGTTTGAGGTTGTCAAATGCCTATATGACTTTTCTTAGTGTTAAGATGCTGGGTGAATTTAATCAGTACAGTTTGGCCCCTATGAGGGCTCTATGTGTCACTGTCAATGGTACTGAAGGTTCTTTACTACATCCTTAGGGGCACCAGTTAAACTTCCCCTTTAGTCTGTTATAACTGAGCAGTCCAACTCCTATTTTCACTCATTTAACTATAATGAGCAGTTGGCTAGAAAAGAAGTCAATATGGTAGAAATTGGCATATTAGTATAGATAAAAGCTTTAACTTGGTTATTCAGGTAGGAGGAACACAGATCATAGGAAAAGGGAAAGAACTTTTTTCATGTCTGAATCCTTTTAAAGGGAAATGGCAACAAAATTTTATTATGAGGGTAAATATGTTGTGCAATTTGCCCATAGCCCATATTTGGATGATTCAAAAATATCAAGTAAATGGGATAGACTTTTAAAACTTTGTTATTGTAAATTTTTATGTTTTGTCTCTCTACCTAGGTACATCAGACGAGTTGGACTAAATTTGAGCAAAAGTTGCGGAAGAAAGTTTCATCCTTAGATGAACTTTATGTTTTACACTGTGATTTGGTGAATGCCATTGTTTCAAGGTAAAATCATTCTTAATTAATGTTGATGGACATATTTTGTTATTGGTAGTTTATGATCATATTTTATTGCTAGTTTAAAAGGTATTACTGCATTTCAACGGTATTGAAAATCTTTTGTAATTTCAGGTGCTTTTTGAATAAAAATGGAGCTGTTGTTTTGAAACTTATCCATGAGGTGTTCTCTCTGATGCTTCAGTTTCGTTCTCAGTTGAAAAGCCATGTTTGGTTAATGAATGATACAACAAAGAAAATGGAACATCCAGCATTTGCAGGTTTACAAAAAACTTATAATGAATTCAACAAGCATGCAGTATTCCTTCATAAAAGTAAGTCAAAAGATGTTATATATTCTTTCAAAATAATGTTGGACCACTATAGACTTGCTGAAATGTCATAGCTCTAAAACCTCAGTTGTGTGCTTTTTCTTTAGAGGTGGTTATTTAGAAAATGTTGTATTTTCACAAAATTTAATTCAGTTCGAGTTCATATCAAGCAGACCATTACCATACAGATGTACACTTAGACTGCATACCCACATTTATTATGTATCAAGTCTTATGTCAAGGTTATGACATTTCATTAATTGCACCTACATAGATAATTATATTTTGGCAATAATCTTCCCTTTAATCATTTAGAAGGATTCCACTTGATAATGTAGTGCCAAAATTCCAATGTTTCTACTCGTACATAAACCTTTTGTGTTTTCGAATAGGGAATGTCTTCAGCGTAGCTGGAACACCCATTGAAATCATAATTGAGGTAGTTAATGACATGTGGTGCCCACCCTCCTGTCCAAAACTTTACTTTTGTCTTGGCAGCAACAAACACAGACATACTGTTGTGTCCATTCCAAAGCTGTTTATTCTTTTTCTTATACCTTTAGTTTATATGGTGATATCAGCTTTGTGTATAATACAGTAATGTAACAAAGCGGGATTGCAAGTGTATATTTGACACTTCAGTTTGGATAAACCAGTGATAGATACAATCACCAGTTTGAGTGAACTGGTGATAGATCCAATCACTATCCTTTACTTTCATGTATTGTTATTGAATTTATACACTTTGTTACCGAGTGTAGATGGTGTCTTCCCATAGGTGAGCGTTTGCATAGAGGAGCGAGAAGGTTAAGTCTTCCCTGGTTTCAATTTTGGCAATTCTAGGAATTGCTTGAGAGACTGTTAGCACTTTCCTCGCTTTTGATTTTGCTGAAGCTTCTGTGTATATGCCATTGGCTTGGACCCAGGCAGTATGCTTCAGGAGCAGAGAAAACTTTTCTACATCAGGGAGTTGTTCAGGTTTTCCCTGAGTATGAAGTGATTGCCGCACTTCAATGGTGATTCAAGCTCTGTTGAAGACATTTCTTATTTTAAAGGACTCAGCTTTGTATAGCTAGGAAAATACAAATGATGTGAAATAGGAAAGGGAACATCTTTCACTAGACTGTAGAGTACTCAAATAAGAAAGTTTTGTGAGATAAAACCCCTGGTAGCCAATTTTCTTCTTAAAGCTTATGTCAAACTAGGGTGTCAGGAAGTGTAGCACTTCTTAATACTTACTTTATTGTAAGAACTGCTTTTCTAGCCCTATATAGCAGGGGAATCCTACTCTATACAGGACCTTCACATTCATTTTCTCATATACAGTACATTCCAAGGCATTCAGCATTTCACACTGCATATTGCTCGTTTACTGTCAGGTCCACATTATCGAAGCACTTAGAGAACAAGAAAGTTTTATGTTTCCTCATATATACATACATATACCAAGGCACTTCCCCCAATTTTGGGGGGTAGCCGACATCAAACAAATGAAACAAAAAAGGGGACCTCTCCTCTCTACGTTCCTCCCAACTTGACAAGGGACTCGACCAAGTTCGGCTGGTATTATTAGGGTGCCACAGCCCCCCCCCCCCCCCCCCCCCCCCCCCCCCCCCCCCCGTTATCCACCACAGGTGCAGCTTCATAATGCTGAATCCCCTACTGCTGCTACCTCCGTGGTCATCCAAGACACCGGAGGAAGCAGCAGGGCCTACCGGAACTGCGTCACAATCGCTCGCCTTTCATTCCTATTTCTAGCACGCTCTCTTGCCTCTCTCACATCTATCCTCCTATCACCCAGAACTTCCTTTACTCCATCCATCCACCCAAACCTTGACCTTCCTCTTGTACTTCTCCCATCAACTCTTGCATTCATCACCTTTAGCAGGTAGCCATTTTCCATTCTCTCAACATGGCCAAACCACCTTAACACATTCATATCCACTCTAGCTGCTAACTCATTTCTTACACCCTTTCTCACCCTCACTACTTTGTTTCTAACCCTATCTACTCGAGATACACCAGCCATACTCCTTAGACTCTTCATCTCAAACACATTCAATTTCTGCCTCTCCGTCACTTTCTTTCCCTACAACTCCGATCCTTACATCACAGTTGGTATAATCACTTTCTCATACAGAACTCTCTTTACATTCATGCCCAACCCTCTATTTTTTACTACTCCCTTAACTGCCCCCAACACTTTGCATCCTTCATTCACTCTCTGACGTACATCTGCTTCCACTCCACCATTTGCTGCAACAACAGACCCCAATTACCTGAAGTGATCCACCTCCTCAAGTAACTCTTCATTCAACCTCGCACCACCCTCCCTTCTCGTACATCTCATAACCTTACTCTTACCCATGTATACATGTCTTTATCTTTCTTTTTGAAAAAGCTAGAACTTATCACCATCTATTGGTCAACACACATACCTACCAGTCTTTCACCACTTTCATTTTCACCTGGTACGCCATACTTCCCAATGACACCCTCTACCTCTCCAGCGCCCACTCTAGCATTTAAGTCACCCATGACAACTACATAATTCCTTTTACCCAGTCCTTCTACACACCTAGTTAATTCATTCCAGAACCCATTCCGCTCTCCTTCACTTTTCTCACAACCGGGCCCATAGCCAGCAGTTTCCTCATAAAAGCCCTAATATCACCAGTCTTTCTTATGTCAAGTGGCAGCTTATTGTATAGTCTTAAGGCTATATATTTAAAAGCCCTAGAGCGTACAGTAGATATATATTGTATCTAGGTTCCAATAATTTGAAACCATCTGTAACCATTTTTGTCAACATGATTTGTTGCATAATATGTAGCAATTCTCTTAGATATTTAAGACGTCCGGTTCTGATAACTTAATGGGTTATTTTAAACTTAATTCTTGCTTTAATAGGCAGCCACTGTAAATCAATTAGGGTAGGAGTTATCTTTTTTGGGGTGGGACACCTTTTATCAGTCTTGCTCCTCTATTTATTGTTTTATAAAATCTTAGTTGCACTTTCGGTAAATTGCAGTAAATGGAGTAATCAATCCTGGTAATAATACAGTTTATCACAAGTTTATATAGAGATGTTCATCCAGGTACTTCTTTATAAAAAGAATGTTTCTAAGATGATAGCCAGCAGTTTTTACTACATAATTTATTTGGGCATTGAAGGACAAGTTACAATCAAGAGATACTCCTAGATCATGAACTTTACTAGACATCGGGACAGAATTGATATTTGTTTATTTTGATATCACCCAAGTTTCTTAGGCTGTTTTTCTTCTAACCACCAAAAACTCACTCTTATTTTCATTTAATTTTAGTTGTTTGATTGACATCTATTCCCTAACACTGGTAAGAATACTTTTCAGAGTATTATATTGTCGTTTATAACATTTATGAAGTAAAATCGTGTATCATCTGCAAATAGTTTGAACTTCACTCCATGCATTTGTTGTATTTTCAACATACCGCTAGTATGTATACAGAATAAGATTGGGCCCAATACACTCCCCTGAGGTACCCCTCTGTTTAAAGGTTCATATGCTAAATAAGAGTTTTCCAATTTGCACACATAAGTTTCTGTTAACCAAGTAGTCTTTTAGGTATTCAAAAGCATGATCTTCAATACTAATGGACCGTAGATCATTTAGTAGCAATTCATGCACAACTGTATCAAAAGCAGCACTAAGATCAAGCAATATTGAAATACCCCATTTGTTTTCATTCATCATTTCTAGCATATTATTTTCAACAGAACAGATAGACGTCTTTAGCTTATAGTTTTCTGTAAGCAGCCTGGTTGTCTGGCAAAGCTTATATTTCTTCTAAGATACTAATTAGTAGTTTAAGATTTACATGTTCTAGCACTTTTGAAATAAAGGATAGACAGTATTTCAGTGCACTGTTCACTGCTAGTGCCTCTACCTTCACTTGTCTCCAAGCACACCATCTCAATTGATAGGGTAAACCAAGTGAGTGGTCCCATTCAGAATGAAGGCTGAACTGAGGATAGGCATTTTGGTGAAAGCCAGGGGAACCCGATTCTGTGACACTTTGGCAGTTTCTTGTCAGTAATTAGCTCATCATAGTTTCTCCCCACCACCTGACATGGTTAATTTTAGGCCTTCATTGCACTCTAATAACATCGCGGGGCAAGCACTTTTTTCCTAATTTTCTTGAGAACATCGAATGTCATCATCGGCTACAATGGACTTGAAAATCTCAGAAATGTTAGGATCATCAAATCCTGAATATTATTTAGAGGATCTGTCAGATTCTGTCATTTCTTTTTTCATCATCGTCATCTCCCACGCCTATTGACGCAAAGGGCCTCATTCTATTTTAATCCATGCATTTTATGTAGACTACAGATTTATTATCATGGTCAATCACAAGTTTCCAGGGATCTTTATGTAGAGTTTTTTCTACTTGTATTTGAAAAATATTGAAGAATTTTTTTCACTTTTCTATAAACGGCAATTGTTTTGAAAAATATTGAAGAATTTTTTTCACTTTTTTATAAACTGCAATTGTTTTACCAGTTTCCTTTCTATTCTTCATGGTCGATTGGGTAGAAACATACAGAAGCTTAGACTTGGCTTCATTAGATGATTACAGCTTATGGTTGCAATCCAGTGTTATTTTTAGTATAATGTATTTAGATGTAAAACATAACTACCATTTTCAGATGTTTAGACATTTAGTCAACATAGAAATTATGAAGTTTAATGCAGTAAAGTAATGTTATCCCTTTTTATGGCCTAAATGAGTCTGTAGTGAGAAATTAATTCTTAATTTTTTCAAGGACTCGCATAACTAATGTGCTTTAGGTCATGAATCCCATAGTTCCCGTTATTTTCAATTTTCGATCTAGCAGTGTTCCATGACAACAGGTACACCACCGAGTTTCTGGCAATAGGTGTTGCAGCACCTCTTTTTATCGAAATTCTCATGGCTAGCAAATTAAGTTAGTCACCAGTGACATACGGGACTCATTATTGTCTTTATCCATTTAATTCCTAGCATTACTTTCTGTTCTAAGATTTTAAGGAAGAAACAAACAGTGAACTATAATAAACATATTATCCAAACGCTTTTATGAAGGATGTGTACTTGTACATATGCGAGTTTACCCGGTGATCATGCCTGTTTGAGAATACGATTTACACCATTGGGTGTGTGTATGTGCATGTCTGTTGACCTTGTAACTGTACTTTGCTCTCTCTCTCACCCTCAAAAGGTTTTATAACAAGTTTAAAATGCAGCAATAATATAAAAATAGAAAACAAACCGTATCAGGAAAATTAACATTGAACGCTGTACAATATATAGTACAATATACAGTATATGCTTGTGAGAAAGCTCTTTCTAGGTATCCAGTTGCAGATTTTAATGATGGTAGCAAAAAAGTATTGAGGCTAAAATCAAAGAAACTTTTGAAGTTCTCTATACTGATATACTTTTAATGTATTCCATACTAATGTATGCAACTTGTCAAAAATGGCAGCTAAATATTTAGGTAGATATGAAGACATGCACCCCCTCTCACCAAGGGTTTGACTACTCCCTCTCTTCCTACCTGAGGGATGGGAAGAGCTGAGCTGAGCTGAGCCAGACACTTGCTCTTTATCATATAGAGGAGATGATGCAGTGATACATTTATTTAATTACACCCTAATGAATAGTACTGTAATATGCTAGAAGTCAAGAATTACCAATTTGTACCTATAAAGGTGAAAAAGTTAAAGTTAACCCCCAAAAAGTTGAAAATCTGGCTCTTAAAATTTACTTATGAATGATATTCTGTATATTTTTTTAAACGTTCTCTCTCTTTTTTCACTTTAGACTCCTGTTTTAATGTTCTGAAAAGCTACAGCTTTGCTGTAGTAATGTTGAAATGGTTATTAATTTGTTAAATGTGAATGGATCATTGTTTTTGCTGTATAGTTAGAGGTACCGTATTTCCGTGTCATAGGATGCTATAAGTGGTAAGACGCACCCTTTTTTTAGCTTAGGAATTTTGGGAAAAAAAGAAATTGAGGTTTTTACAACCTATCATAGCAGTGATTCTAGTATGATTTTTCTTATGGCACAGAAAATTTTCATATTTTGGGTGTATTATGAAATGTGATGGATAAATATTAATTAGCGGTACTTTTGTTAACAATTTTATATATTCATATAAAATATAGCAAAACCAGTCTTAGTTGTTACCATTGTAACAATGTTTGCATATATGAAAGTGGTGTTGCCAAATGCTCCTGATTAAATTTTGGTTGAGAAGTAAAATTCTAGAAATTTCACAAGGTGGAATATTTTTTTTCCTGTTATTTGTTTGACTCTAGGTCTAGTTACTTTACAGCTAACAGGGTGATATTTGGGGGTATTTTTTCAGGAAAAAAGATGCGTCTTATGACACGAGTATGTAATTTTTTTAGTTATTACTACATAACCTACAATGGTTTAGCAAAGACTATGTAATAATACCATACTTTGGAGCCAAGGGTGCTGGAAATTTGGTGGTGTACCTGTACCAAGTTGTAATATCAGTGAAAAAAATGTGTACCACGAGCTAGGATTATTTTTGATAATTGTTTTTGCCACTTTTCAATCCATCAAGTGCTTGAGGAGGAAGAAACCAAACTGCCAGAGGTAATGCCATGTAATTTTCATCCCCTCTCTAAATTCTGTTTGAAAGCCTGATTTCAAAGCTGATCTGATCCTATCTAGGATTGAAGAAATTTAGTATCTTTGATGCTTCTTTGTTCATTTGAGTTATAACGCCATTATTTTTCAATATCCAAATTTACTGGGCGAGACTGGAAACCAAACTTGAGTCGGTAAAATATGAATTTACCAATGGAGATCATACCTTCAGAAGTGATGTCCAAAACAACTCTCTCTTTGGTTTGTTTACATTGAAGTAAAGGGAACATTGTTAATGCTCGATTTTAGCATAATCCCATGTGAAGCTTCTGGAATAAAACATGTGTAAGACCTACAAGCAAGAGAAGAGATCCTTGTCCATTTACTGCTACTTTGTCCTTGGATGATATAGCAAGAACTTTGAACTTTTGACATCAATACCGATGTCATTGGGGTTTATAAACCCAGTAATGACCTTCAATACCAAGTGTTATTGTACTTTGGAACTTGAAAGTGGAATGAAAGATTGTTGTTTTGGCGAACTCATAAAAGCAGTACGAGTCTTTGTTTATCCCTGGATTCAAGTTTGGCTCCATATCTTGTCTGGCAGATGTAAAGTGGATTTAAAGCAAATGGATATTAAAAGTTTTTTTGGCTTAGTTTTATTTATTTATATGCATGTCATTTTATGTTTAAGAACTTAAGGATGTTTATGCCTTATGAAAATAGCATGAAATTTTTAATAATCTTAAAAATGTGAAGCATGCTATTTTAAGATATTCTGAATTTTATTGAAACTTTACTTTTAAGCAAGCATCAATATCATTTTCATAGTGGCTTCGGTAATTTTTCACATTATGAAAAGTTTTCTATAAAGAAAAATGATACAATAGTGTTGTAGATAAGAATAAGTTTGGTTAGATTTGTTCAAATGGTTATACACTACACCCAAGACAGTCTTCCACTGTCTTGGGTTAGAGTTCTCTTGCTTGAGGGTACACTCGAGCTGCATACTATTCTATTTTATTTTTCTTCCTCTTTGTTTTGTTAAAGTTTTCATAGTTTATATTGGAGATGTTTATTGTAATGTTGGTACTCTTCTTAAAATATTCTATTTTCCTTTCCTCACTGGTCTATTTTCCCTGTTGGAGCCTCTGGGCTTATAGCAACCTGCTTTTCCAACTACTGTAGTGTTGTAGCTTAGCTAGTAATAATAATTGATAAGGATCTCTGTTGAGGGAAAATGTCTTTTATTACTTGAAATTTCAACCTGGTCTCAAAAGTTTTGTGTGAAATTCATTTATTTGAAAAATATCAAATATTTCAAGTCAACATGTTATTTGGAATTTTATTATTTATGAAAAGCTATGTTGTTTAGTTCACAGACTGTTACCAAGAAAGTCTAATGTCTATGTTCTATAACTTGGTAATTTTAATTACTAGGCAATGCAGGTCTGAAATGTTTTTAACCACAGAAAGCTAATACTGTAATTTCATGCTGTTCAATGTTTTTATGCTTACTATAGGACAGATAGACAAGTTGGGATTAGTTTAAAGTTATTTTTGTTGCCTTTTTACACACAATTGAGTCTTTCTCATAATTACAGTAAATTAGTTTTTCAAAGCAGAGTTGATGATGGTTTATAGTGTTTGCTTGTATATTTTGGGGAAATTTACAGGAATAAGCTAAATACTTAACCATGACATAATTACATCACTGTTATTAAAAATCCATGGTATTCAGGACTCTGTTAGTGTTATGTGCATGGTAAGATTATCTGTAGCTATATTATATGATATTACCATACTGTTCAGCAATACTTTACTGTAATTACAAATAATTATGGAATGAATATAGAAAGGTAAGTTAACAAATGTTTTGTAATTTATTTATACAGTATTGTTGTCGCTTCTAAAATATTTTTAAAGTTATGTGTTGAAAATATGTGATGTGTTGATAGTCATAATAAGTTGTTTAAAAAAATTAATGCTCTATAAAAAACTAACGGTTATTTTTCTGCTTATCTTCTGTCATCTCTATATAACATTGCAGAGAAATACTTTTGTTGCCAAAAAATTAGAGAATAAAATGGCAATTTGTTTGAGATAGCCTCTGCTACCACATCTATCAGTGGAAAATTAGAATAGTACATGCATCTTTACAAAGATTTTTTTTGTAGCCGAGCTATTCACAGATGGTGAATAGCAAATGAATTTCACCAATGAAAAATGTTTGGAGATATCAGGTGAAAAACAAATGTTAAAATATGTAATATGTGGAATGTACTGCATGTTGATCTGTGTATAAAGTGTAGATAATTTGTTTTGAAAATAGTTAAGTGGTTTTTATTGAAAAAAAAGCCTTAACAACCACCTCTTAGTTTTATCAAGAAAATTTAGCATGACTTTTTATTTTACATTAGACTTTTAACATTAAGATTAGCTGTTCAAACATATTTTTAGGAATTGTAACTCCTGCTGAAAATAAAGTTCTAGCTAGTTGCAGTGTTTAATTGATTTTTTTTTTTATCGTTTTCAGCGCTGCTAAAAGTGGTCGAGCGATATCAACTTGGACATATTCAGGATCTGCTAAACAGACTAGATTTTAATGATTATTATAGTAATTTAAGATGAGGTACCGAAATACTTTTATGTAAGACAAGGAATTGTTTAATATTTATTCCTTTGTAACGTACATGTCTAGAATATGTTGTCCAAACTTGTCATATAAGTATTACAAGATTTTGTGATGTATCAATATTTATTTCTAATTCAAGAGTAGTTGAATGTATATTCTATTAGAATATGAAAATTGTTCAAGTTTTTATAATTGAAATTTTATGAAGAATGTCATATTGCAAAGCCCCTTGCAAGAATATTGTTCACTAGATTAGCCTATGTATCCTATGTTGCTGTCATTGCACAAGAGCACTTCATCTTCATAAGCTTAGAGAAAAAGGAATACTTACGAATCAACTTCTATTGCTAAAATCTCAAAATACCCAATTTTCACTCTTATTAAGTATGTTTTTCTTAAAGGTGAAAGTCAATTCAGTTACATTAATTGATAATTTCAGCATAAAATGAAAGTATTACGGAATTTGGCAGCATCTATCTTGTAGAAAATTTAGCCCCAATCCTGCTACAGTAGGACATGCACAAAACTAAGCTTCCCTGACATTGGAATGTAATTAAACAGCTTTTCATGTATATACCTGCCATTATTTCATAATTATCACTTATTCTTCCACGCTATAGGAAACACTGGTGTACCTTGTGCAGTGATTTGGGCAACCTAATAAATAATCTTTGCAAAACAGTTCTAACAGACCATTGTATAATTTCTAGATTTGTATTTCAACTTGGGTTGCCATGGAAACAATGCCCCCAGATTTGAATATTGCAGCATTTTTTTGGACCTAAAATGTATTGCTTTGTAACTTGTCATTCTATACTTAAGTTTTCTTCCTTGCTGCATGTTCAACATTTTCAAAATTATTATATGGCCAGTCTCATGAGTAGAAATTTGCCATTTCTGTATTCTGGTTAAATTACTGTATCCCTCCGTAACATTTATAATTAGTTTTGAAATTTTGTCATTATTGCCTTAGTATTTAATAGTAAAATATTTTTTTCAAATATAGAAGCAGAAAGTCTATAGTCATTTGGTTTGCTTATTGTAATTATCTGAACACAGTTTTGATTTATCTAGTCTAATTTTTTTTTCTTCTTAGTAAAACACCCTATAAGGTTTAAGTTTTGAGAATGTAATTCAATAGCTTATTTTTTAACTTTGAATTCCAAAATGTCAGCCATGTGCCCAAATTACTGTATCGTTGCTTCCATAATTGTAATGAGGATGTCAAATGCTGAAATAAGCAGGTTTTAAATGAAGATTATAAGAAACAATGTATTTGAAAAGAAACTACTGTATTTGTATTTCCTAAGTTATATGTATAAACTTATTTTAATTAAATTTTAAAACTAACATTTTTCATGACTAAAATGTCAACATTTTAGTATATTTAAACACAAAAAAAAATTGTTCAGTGCTTCAGTCAAATTTGTTTTCAGGTATGTGAGCACATCTGTGCTACAATTTAATATAAACTGATAAGATTAATTGCATTGCCTGATAAGAATTGCCAAATATAATGGAATTAATTAGAACAGGAACATAATAACAATAGTGTAGCCTAGTGTCAACATACAGCATATGTCGTGGAGGGAAAAAAATGAGCAAGAAAGGCTGTATTACATTGTAACTTGAACTTCTCACGGTATGACGACAAGAACGAGCAAAGTAGTCAGAAATATTATAAAGGCAAATTGTAACCTTTATTGATTTTTAGTTCAAGTTCGAAGCATTTTTATATTGTTTTAACTACCCTAATCTTATGTTATTGAGTGACTTACATGTTGTTCGATTACTCTTTTTAATGGTATATAGCTCTTTCTTTCAACTGTCATTTTCTTCCTTAAATATAAGCCTGAAAGCATTAATACGTATAGTATATTTCAGAGAGAAAGGTAATTAATGAATGGAAAATAGGTAAATGGTTTATGTCTGAGTATTTGCATTTCACTGTACCTTAACACAAAATTACCACTTACAAATAATTCAAGTTCTCCTTACTGTCAAGTATCTTCCCTGGAAATTGAATAAACAAATGTTCTCTGTAGGAAATCAGTGAAGCGATGGCTTCATTTCAACTGAATATATTGAAATATTCCCATAAGGGAATTTCCAAACAAAGACTGTCAAGTCTTTATCATTTACATTATATATACTGTATATATAGCTATATAACTTTAAAACTTGTACCATACATATGAACTTTTTTCTTTGTATTACGTGGTAGCAAGGCTGTAGGAAACACCTTTCAAGAACTTTCTTGTATTTGCCTCTGCATTTGGGTATAACTTCAATAACAGCAGTTCCAAAAATTTCATACTGAAATCATCATTCGAGCATATTACCCCTACAATTGCTTCTTTGTGCGAGGCTTTGGCTTGAATTTGGCTCGGATGGAATCGTTATGTCCTTCCCTGTTTCGAGCAATTTCAATACAGAAAAACTGTATCCTTGTTACCAGGATTGTATTCTGCTCAGAGTATTCGTCAGTGCAGTCAATACGAACCAGTGTAGCAAAGCTGTAATCCTCAATTTCCTTCTCATATTTCATGCAGAATGGTCGCCATTTCTGAAATATATGCAAAGTTAATTAGATTACAATCATAAGAAAACAACAATAAATTTTCCCTAACCACTGACATACATAGACGGTAAATTCTTACTCATCAGGAGCTACTTGTAAACAATCTGGTGTAAGAATTGTAGAAAACTGTTAATGAACTGTAGATCAGTAGTACTTACTTCTTTAGCTTCTGAACTTTTAAGAGTTTCCTCATCTAACTTTTCCACATTAAAATCTGGAAAAGCTTCTCTGAAGCTTGAATATATTAAGTCATCCTTTGGAGTAAGTTTGAGAAGTTTGGGGTCCAAAGCACATAGCAACTGGAATGAAAAAAAAATATACATTTTACTAATTCGATTCACAAATAATTTTAGAATATAACAATTTTAAACTGCAGTAAGACTTTAGTATTCAATAATCTGGAATTTGATACAACAATGAAATTAGCATCGTTAAAAAGCGTATTCCAAAACGCCTATTGTTAGGTAGCTGAGCTATAAGAATTAAAATTCAAAGAGTATGCTGCAAACCATTTTCAGACAATGGGTTATATATTGCTATTACAACTATTAGGCCACACCTGGAGCATAAGAAATATGTAGGCAGTACAGTACAGTGCTGTATACTGTGTACATTTTGAATTCATACAAAAAGAATACACTAGCTTTATGAATGAAATGTATATTTAGTGTAGATTTATTATTGCGTCATATCTTCAAGGCTACTGAAGGTAGGTAGCAACAACATTCAAAAGATGGCTTGCATTATGTCCTCTTATACATTTATACTCTACTAAATTATTGAAACGATGCTTATTTACCAAAGCACGTCCCCCAATTTTGGAGGGTAGCCGGGAAGAGGGGGGGGAGAAAAAAAAAAAGCAAAAGGGGACTTTTCTTTTGCTCCTCCCATCTTGATAAGGATTCAGCCAAGTTTGGTTGGTACTGCTAGGGTGTCACAGCCCATCCTCACCCATTATCCACCACAAATGAAACTTCATATGTTGAATCTCCTACTGCTGCTCCCTCAGCAGTCCCCAAGGCAACCGGAGGAAGCAAGCTGGGCGTACCAGAACTGCATTACAATGGCTATCGCCATTCATTCCCATTTCTAGCACGCTCTTTTGCCTATCACATCTTTTCTCCTATCGCCAAGAACTTTCTTCACTCCATCGCTCCAAACCTTGGCCTTACTCTTGTAATTCTCCTATCAACTCTTGCATACATCACCTTCTTTAGCAGACAGCCATTTTCCACTCTCTCTACATGGACAAACCCCCTCAACACATTCATATCCACTCTAGCTGCTAAATCACTTCTTACACCCTCACTACTTCATTCCTAACCCTATCTAATCTAGATACACCAGCCATACTCCTCAGACACTTCATCGAGAGCACATTCAATTTCTGTCTCCCCGTCACTTTCATTTCTCACAACTCTGATCCATACATCACAGTTGGTACTATTTCTCATAAAGAACTCTACATTCATTCCTAACCCTCTATTCTTTACCACTCCCTTCACTGCCTCCAACACTTTACATCCTTCATTTACTCTGACATACATCTGCTTCCACTCTACCATTTGCTGCAACAACAGACCCCAAGTCCTTAAACTTATCTAGTTCATGAAAGCTAAATAAAACAATTGTGTAATGACTACCAATAAAATAATCATATTAATATTTGGCTAATGTATATACAAAATACGTTAGGCCATGCTAGCCTAACATCTAAAATTGGGGCAACAATTAGGTTAGACAAAAAAACCATAAAATTTTGTAATATTTACTATACATAAACTCGCAAGCTAATCATGAAAGCAGGAGTGAAAAGTGGCATACACTAGCAACTGAATAGCATAAACATTTGTTTGGCTAGTGAATGAAAAAAAAAAATACTTGGTTATGTAAGTAAAAATTTTATGGCAATGGATTTAACTAGGACGCTTCCAATGAAATTTAAGAGGGGAATAAAGTTTACGAAACTGGTATAGGAGATAAGATACAAAACTAGAATACCTCCAGACTGGCAAGAGAACTGAGGAGTGATGGGCGACTTAGTCTGTATAAGTCGATCGGAAAAATAACTAACTCTCGAAGGCAATTTAGAACAATAATTGTGTCCGCATTATATTATTACCATTACTAAAAATAGTGTGAAAATCATTTTATCTCGATTCCTGTTACTTAACCTAACAGCAGAAGATATCTCGCTTCACAGGAGCAGAGAACAGTCTTATTCTGACAGCAATTGACGAATAGATGGTGGCTGGGCACAATTTAGTGCTCAGCAATTCTGTCTCCAGCCATAGTGATGGTTGTCGGTGATGAGGCGTCACCAATAGAAAGACATTTTCGCCTTGGAGGTGCAGTATCGAGTTCAATAACACCTGAACTCCATGGTCTCTATTATACAGTGCACACTAAATCTGTGCTTAGCACGTTGATACACTGATCCCAGAGAAAGGGAAACTATATTTCTTTTGTGTTTATGCCATATTGGATTCTGTTCTAACTTTTCACACGAAAGTCCTTAGCAAGATGACACGATAAGATAAAGGAAGAGGTAATGAAGATAGAAGTAAAAGGCTGAAATGGGGGGAGGGAGGGATTTAGGGGACCAAAAAGTTCCTGCAAAGACCATTTGGTAACGGCATCAATTCCGCTGATGATTCTAAACACCTACAGGGTTGATGATAGCTTGTCTCAATTCTGTAATCAGTATTTACTGCTGTTAACCTACCAACAGTGTCTTCAATCTTTAAATAATTTTTTACCATGAAGAATTTCAGTAAAATTACAATTCAGTATTTATAAATGTATGGCATATTTTGATGCATAAAAGATTAATAAGGCACTAAAGTGCTGTCCCTGTTCCTAATGGAATGCAAATGGTAAGCCTTAATCATAATAAAAAAGATTCTACTCACATTAAAATAGACTTCTGCATGATCCATTGCCTTAATGGCCCACATCTGCTCCACTCCTGCCTGCAAATAAGGTGGTTTAATAACTCTAACAAAGAATTTTCTGCCACTCTTGGCTATGACATCTATTACATGAAAATAGCTACTTTACACTACATTAGTAGATGAAGTCATCTTTACAGAGGAAGAGTTCCTCCACTAAGTTGACAGATCTTGCTGTTCACATAAAAAATAGATCTTTATTGATACTTCACTCAAGCTGGCACCCTAGCTTAATAAGAACTTCTAAGTATCTTAATAACAAAATAAATATTTTTTAAAGTAATTTATATTTTTCCTTAACAATACAAACTCGAGAACTTTAACAGGAGTATGACTTCAGCAAAGCTGAAAACAGCTGTTAAACCTTTAATAAGGTTAAATGTCATCAGTCGTGCTCCTTAAGAGACACTGGTGGCCATGCATTCCATCTATCCTCCCACTTGTACTGGAGGATGGAGGAGATACTTCAATACAAAAAATAAACAATTATTAAAAGTTACTCGGTTGCGTAGTTTACCTACATCTGGATCGGATGTCTAGCACCATAACGACAGGACTGCTGCTACCCAAAGGGAGGGGAAGCAGAAAGGAGAAATGGCCTGACATTCTTTCCTTTCATTCCTAGACTTATGTCACCACCGCTCTTTAATTAAAGTATCCAAGTAGTGGCCAGTACAGGTTGTCTAGCACTTCCAGACTCCTGCTGACAGCATTTGCACATTATTATTATTATTATTATTATTATTATTATTATTATTACAAGCTAGGCTATAACTAGTTGAAAAAGAAAAATGCTATAAACCCAAAAGCTCCAACATGGAAAAATAGTCCAGTGAGGAAAGGAAACAGGGTAATAAATAAACTACAAGAGAAGAATAATCAAAATAAAATATTTCAAGAACAGTAACATTAAATTAGATCCTTCACATACAAACTATAAAAATTTCAAAAAAAACAAGAGGAAGAGAAATAAGATAGAATAGTATTGCCGAGTGTAAACCCAAGCAAAAGAACTCTAATCCAAGAAAGTGGAAGGTTATATTACAGAGGCTATGGCACTACCCAAGACCAAAGAATAATGGTTTGATTTTGGAGTGTCCTAAAAGAGCTGCTTACCATAGCTGAAGAGTTATTTCTACCCTTACTAGTTCACTGCTTGAGCAAAGAATTGTTTGGTAATCTCAATGTTATTAGCTGCAAGAGGACAGAGGAGAATGAGGTAAGAATAGGCCAGACTATTCGGTGTATGTGTAGGCAAATACAAATTGAGCAGTAACCAGGGAGAGGGATCCAATGTAGTACTGGCCTGTCAAAGGACCCAATAACACTCTAGTGGTAGTATCTCAAAAGATGGCTTGTACACTGGCCAACCTACTACCTTTTGAAAGGACAGATTCTTCTTGAAGGCTACGGTAGAACTGATTCTTCTGACTTTGAGAGACTGCACTTTAGTTGGTTAAACTGTCAGCTTTCTGGAAATGATATAAGCGTGCTTGACGGTCTCACGAACCCAGAAACCTTTCCAGCGCTGAGGAACAGCCTTTGGTGTTGAGTTCTCTATTAAAAGCATGACTGCTTAAAGCTCCACATGAACATGGACAACTACCTCAAAGAGGAGAGATCCAACCCTTCAGTCTACAGATCTGGTTCAAGGCTGAGCAATAGCCTATCACAACCGAGACTCAAGAGGACCATCTCTCAGCAAACGAAGAGAATGAAATTAGCTATCAATTGCAAAGAGACTTGGACAAGGAGAACTATCCTTATTATGGCAACCATCACAGAAGATGGGTAGTACCCTCGGTACCACTTGGCATAGGGCCATTGGGAGACACCAGGGTGATGACCCAATGCATAAGAAATCATATTGGAAGACATCATTGGAACTGGGACTGGGAGAACAAGATACTGGAATTTCTTGTTCAGCTACATGGCAAACCATTCAATCAATGGGGAACCCCAAATGACAGGAAACCTTTCTGCAATGCAGGGTAGTAGAAACCACTCCACTCCTACCACCTGCCCTTAGCAGCTGAGCACATCTGTTAGTACATCTCTCTAGACGGGAATGAACCTAGCTGACAGCTCTATAACGTTGTTGAACGCCAAAGTCTGTGTCTGCCTGGTAAACTTGTAGAGAGGCAGCAAAGCAATTCCTCCTTGCCTGTTAATGTAGGTCACAAAGGAAGTACTGTTACTCATCAAAGCTACCAAATGTCCAATCAAACTCTGTTGGAAAGTTAACAAAGATAGAAGTGCTGCTTGCATTTCCAACAGGCTGGTGTACAGATACTTCTCTTATTTGGATCACAATCCAAAAGCAGATTGGTGCTCAGGTATATACTAAACCCACCTTTATATGCATCTGTGAACAGTCGAGTGGAACTCCATGGCGAGGTTTTTGTTGTTCAGCCACCATTCCGGATTATCCTTCACTACTTGTTCTATTGAACAGTATTTTCTTCCTACCTTCTATTAAGGGTGGTTTTTTCCTCATTGGGAAAATATTGGCACACAGTTTCTCATTCTTCCGAAGAGAGAGAGAATACAGTTGACCTGGATATGGAAAGAAAAGCAGCACCAACCTTTATTCCTATCAGTAGTGCGTGTGTTCGTTCCTGTGAGAACAGAGCACAGCTAGCAGGTGCGTGAGCTCCTCTACCATGTATCGATATGACTACTTAGGGATGGGCACATTCCCAGCATGCACTCTAATCTCACGAACGGGGCGAGAATATACTAGGATCCCTAACACGAGAAAAGTTCTTGGTAATGCACGATTTCTCCCATGAGGAGAGAAATGGTAGTAGTCACATATATGTGACTCCTATCGTTCAGTCATCCTGGAATTCTTCGATGACATCGTCTCAACATTTCATCAGAGTCCTTCCTTCCCTGGGATACTTGTCTGCCAATCTGCAAATAAAACGTGGTGATAAATGCCTGTCCTTGGTTAGAGTGGATCCTTGCAAGGATTCTTGCAGACGACTGCATGAGCACGATGTAGCATCTCAGTGTTTGTACAAGTGCTGAGATCGGATCTGCGAAGTCACCTTTATCACTCTCTAAACCGCAACCAAGTTAGATCTCGGGAATGTTCCAGAGCTGCCAACTGTCCTGATCTGCAGTACTCTTGCTTACTAGTCACAGTCCAGAATCAGTCAAAGTCTCTTGAGACTCGGTCATCCTGTGCTTTGGTAACCTCTTCTTTATTCTCTTTGGGGCAGTAGGTCTGGGCTTGTAGTAGTGGGAAGTAACAGGTAATAGGCTTCTAAGTTCCATGGGGACTTGAAATTAACCATCTCCTGAAGAGCGAGGGTTAGTTCTAATTGTATAGTTCTCGATCGAATGATTCCCACTCACTGTTACTGATCACATGATTTCTAATTGCAGTGCGCGGCCTATTCCGTGAGAGGCAAAGATTGTCAAGAACAAGAGCGAGGAGACATGTCTTGTAGGGAAAAAACACAATCACAACGTTACCATGAAGACAAAACATGAAAGAATATGAGTCACTGAGGAAAAGGAGAGGCGTCTGATCGTGTAGATGTAACAAGAGTGGTGTTGAAAAAAACCTAAAACAGTAAGCCCTAAGAAATGTTGTTGATGAACATCTATTTTGGAGCAGATGCCTTAAAGAAAACTTAACAGTAAATCTATGGGTAGCAAATTTAATAAGTATGGTGGCCAAGTGAACATTTGGTGACCAACATTTTTTAATCAATATATATTTTTCATAGCCATACAAACCTAAGAACCTAAATAAGAGTATGACTTCAGCAAACTTTTAACAAGGTAGTAGCAGCTGGCTGGTTGTTCTTGCCCACCTGCCAGGTAGCATAACATTCACCTTGACCTTAATCTAGGACTTACAGGGTGGTTGAGACAGGCACTGTAACTTAAAGTCTCAAGGTTGTATGGTTAGGAAAAAATACAAATTGATTAAAAAGTTTGTGATTTGTTCCTACACGTAATACAAACCTTCGACCTTTAATAGGAGACTTATCATCAGGAGAGAGGAAGTCCCTAAAACCAATGTGGCTGGTTTTTCAACCCATAAAATGTCAATGCACTTTGGTGTTGGAGAAGAGTGAAAGTAATGACGCCTGTCAACCTCCTAACAACCAGAGTGGGAAGATTTCACAAGTATTAGGCTTGGTCCCTACCAGGAGACTGGTAGTTAGTTGTGGAAGAATCTATAACTGTAAGGATATTGTGTACAGAATACAGTGATACCTCTCAATACGATAAATTCGTGGTATGAAAAGATATGAATATTTTTTCACCGTATATTACGAAAAAACCCTCATAGTACGATACAAGATTTGCCCGGCCGCCGAGAAAATAATTTTAAAATTCGTGCCCCACCTCCACAACTGTAAACATGCCACAATCGTCAAGCTCTCCCATTGGTTTTCTCTCTAACGTGATGCTAGTTACCTACGTAAGATCCTGCTCTCCTAGTGGTCAGCACTTTTCCAATAATGCATCCATGCATTGGCATTCCTAGACCATTTCATTTCGGCAGCGCTATCATTCAAATTGAATTTGTGTTGGTGATTTCACTTTCATACTTATTGTTATCTTGTTGCATTATTCAACTCATACAATATTTGCCATGGGTCCCAAGAATGTTGCTGATGATCAAAAAAAGAAGAGGATGCTTTCTATGGAGACGAAGCTTGAGTCAAGAAATATGAGGCTGGCATGCAGTTAAGTGTGATTGGTAAGGAATTGCTTTCGAACATCGCCTCACTCGAAAAGTAAGTTTCCACATTTTCGATGTTAATTATTGCATTATGTTCTAATAATTACGTCATTTACAGGTATTGACAATAAGGTTAGGTATTGAATGATTTAAATATATAGTATTTAGTGGTATTACATTGTAATTAGTGCAGTATGGCTTTAATATAAAATTTAATGTAAAACTGCCCTCATTATATAAAAAAAAATCATGATACAAAAGCCACTCTGGAACAAATTAATTTCGTATCTAGGGGTATTACTGTACAGTACAGTATATGTAAGGTCATTATGAATATGAGGTTGCATACATTTCATCCATCAGCCCCCTCATCTGGGAAGGTAGGGGAGATACTTCAATACAGAGCCTGTCTGTAAAGATAAGTTATTTGATGTGTTGTGGTGGTCTATTGGTAACGTCCCTGCCTGGTGATCACCAGACTGGGGTTCGAGTCCCACTCACTCGTTAGTTTCTTTAGTGGCTGCAACCTCACCATTCTTGTGAGCTAAGGATGGGGGTTTGGGGAAGCCTATAGGTCTACCTGCCTAGTCATCAGCATCCATTGCCTGGCCTTCTCTGGTCCTAGCTTGGGTGAAGAGGGGGCTTCGGTGCTGATCATATGTAAATACTGTATGGGCAGTCTCTATGGCATTGTTCTGTTAGCTAGGGCAATGTCACTGTCCCTTGACTCTGCCATTCATGAGTGCCCTTTAAAGCCTTAAACGGGGCTCGCCAATCTAGCATATAACAGAGCAACGGCTTCACCTCAAATTGGAAAAAGGAAGAAAACAGACACACATTCTACCTCTCCTTCTGGACTTGTATGGCAAGCGCTATCTTAGGTAAGATGCTAATTGTCCCATTAAGGAGCTAGGATTGATAATCGAGATTTCCGAGGCTACCATCGGAATACTAGGACCAAGCTTCCTAGCACTCACAACCTCCTTCGACGTAGCACGCGACCATGGATATGCTATCCAGGGACCTGTGGGTATTCTCCTATTGTAGGACAGTGAAGGTTGTCTGTCATACCAGACTCATACCTTCGGGAATAACACTACAAACAGCTTCTTCCTTAAGTTTACAGTAGATCTGATATCCCTGACTTTATTCGCTTGAACTGGAATGGCGGGGTTTCCCTTCTCTTTATAAATTCCCCAGGGGAACCCAGCCCCATAGGAACCCAAAGGAGATACATCAAGTTTTGAAGCTGAAGAAAAGGAGCTACCGAGATTCTTTAGCGAAACTTCAGTTCAGGCGTTGCCAAGTCAGATGCTGAAGAATCCTTCTTAGGCGTCGTCTTCTTTGCAAACTCGACCCCCTGAAGAATAGACTACACCCAACACTCACCCCAAGGACATGACTGTGAACAGCCATGCTCCCTGCAGAAGATACACAGTTGACGGGGATCCACCTCAGGCTACCTCATGTACCAGCGGCAACTCCAATTAGGTTTACCATGGCACAGCTGCATGTCTGCCCATGGAGTCAACATTACACACTGAAGAGAAAATGAAAATGCTTAAAAAACCAAAGCTCAAGGCAGCAGAGAAGTACGTCTGAGCTGAACAGAGGCCAAAGTCAAAGCGAGGATTGCCTCACCTGGCGAATGGATGAGTCCTACCCACCACTTGTAACTAGGTTTACCTTGTTTTTAAATGGCCGATCCAGCTTCTCTTTAAAGGACGAGGGTTTGAATTTGTGTAGGAACAAATATCCCCACAGTATGTTTTCATCAACACAGAAATAAAATATATATAAGATAAATACTTACATCATTACCAAGATCATTTGGGTCACCACACGGGCCGACAGATCCAGCAGACTGGCCAGAAATGCCCTGAAAAAAAAAAAATAAAAGGTAAAATATAACCAAATAAGAAAATTAACACTACTTTCAAAATAATTATAATAAAGTTTTATTTCAATACCTCATATGCAAATGGCTTCTCTTTGGAAAGCTCGGATTTATCAACATTTACCTCTAAAATCTAAAAATTGAAAATATTTTCCCATTTTCTATCCTTCCCATTGGCTTCTGCCTCAGGTAAAGTAATGCAACATCTTGCAGTAAATGGAAAGATGTGAATTTGTATTGCACCAGTCTCTTTTTGTCTTTTCAGTCATGTATATGAACATTAGACAAGTATAGAAGTAGCAAGTTTTATTTCTAAAATTCTGTTCATTTCTATGCATCTCCCCCAACGTTCATATTGCTGACTCCCACACTCTAATAGAATTGGGATGCCAGTGAATGAAAGATAGGAAAAAAAATGTTACCAAGTACAGTACAAAATATACAGTACCTGATTTTGACTCACCATAGTAAGCATAGGAATGTGATGTCTGGTGTTCTAAGGGTAGTGTTCTTGGCCCATTACTTTTCATACTACAGAATATAAATATGAGGTTTCGCATAAAAAAACAAGCTCATTGCATATGCAGATGATGACACATGTACTCTCTGTGTCAATTACATCTAAATGTAGATCTGGAATTAATGAATCCCTTGATGAGAGATGTAGCTAATATTAGTGCATGCTGTAAATTATATGGCATGAAGTTGAAACCTAACAAAACTCAAAGAATGATAGTAAATGGGTTGAACACAGTGGCTCTTAAACATCCAGATTTTTGCATTGATAATTTTTCCTTAGCTACCATATATACATCTTTAAAATTTCAAGTGTGAATTCTTGATTGCATGCGCATTAACTTTTCAGAATCAGGTGCTGAGTCTCATCTTAAATTTGGTAAACAAAAACCTGTCGTCTATTACATTTCTTATTCCTGACCTGGATATTAATCTCTGGTGTCATCGTTCAGTAAGTTCTTCATGCATGTTGCCTAAGATGTTTCATAAATTGCTTTTAAATTTTCCCAGATTCTACCATCCTGTGCATAGTACTAGGTATACATTTCTAACAGCCTTGTTTTCTCCATCAAAAGGCATAATACAACACAGTACTCTAGAAGTTTAATTCCAGCTGCGAAATGATCTTCCTAATCGAGCACAGTTGAATCAGTGGACCTTCATAAGTTCAAACTTGCAGCAAATGTTTAACAGGCTGGCATGAATTTCTTTATAGTGTATATATGACATACCTATTTCAACGATGTTACTGATCCTTAGATATTTTATATACAGTAGTTACGTTATTCATTACTTTTTGTATATTATAGTTTATTTATTTTCTTATTTTCTTTCCTCACTGGGATATTCTTCCCTGTTGGAGCCCTTAGGCTTATATCATCCTGTTTTTCCAGCTGTGGTTGTAGTTAGCTAGTAATAACAATAATAATGTAATGGACAGAAATAGCTCAACTTCTTGTTAATGGAATGCCTATGAGAAAAGTGCTATGCAATCTATGAGGTACTGCATGTAAAAGGCTTGTACAACTACTATTCTGGCAGAGGTTTTGAACAGATATAACCAACAATATACTAATAACCAAGGATGACATATGTTGGTAAAATGTTATTTTTATTAATAAAATAAATTTTTGAATATACTTACCCGGTGATTATATAAGCTGCAGCTCTGCTGCCCGACAGAAAAACTCTACATTCAAAATCCGCCAGCGATCGCTATGCAGGTAGGGGGTGTACTTCAACAGCGCCATCTGTCGTGCAGGTACTCAGTACTCAATGTAAACACAGAACTCAATTTTCTCCTCGGTCCACTGGTTCTCTATTGGGGAGGAAGGGAGGGTCCTTTAATATATAATCACCGGGTAAGTATATTCAAAAATTTATTTTATTAATAAAAATAACATTTTTCAATATTAAACTTAGCCGGTGATTATATAAGCTGATTCACACCCAGGGGGGTGGGTAGAGACCAGCATTAATTGTTTACATTATTATGAGCTAAGGATTTTGTATTTCATTTTAGCAGTTATTCAAAATAACAAACATAAAATAAATAAGTACCTGGTAAGGAAGTCGACTTGAACAATTACTCTGCCTTTTTTAAGTACGTCTTCCTTACTGAGCCTCGCGATCCTCTTAGGATGCTGAGCGACTCCTAGGAGCTGAAGTATCAAGGATTGCAACCCATACTACAGGACCTCATCAAAACCTCCAATCTAGGCGCTTCTCAAGAAAAGAATTTGACCACCCGCCAAATCAACCAGGATGCGAAAGGCTTCTTAGCCTTCCGGACAACCCAAAAACAACAATAAAAAAACATTTCAAGAGAAAGATTAAAAAAAAAAGGTTATGGAATTAGGGGAATGTAGTGGTTGAGCCCTCACCCACTACTGCACTCGCTGCTACGAATGGTCCCAGGGTGTAGCAGTTCTCGTAAAGAGACTGGACATCTTTAAGATAAAAAGACGCGAACACTGACTTGCTTCTCCAATAGGTTGCGTCCATTATACTCTGCAGAGATCTATTTTGTTTAAAGGCCACTGAAGTTGCGACAGCTCTAACTTCATGTGTCCTTACCTTCAGCAAAGCATGGTCTTCCTCATTCAGATGGGAATGAGCTTCTCGTATCAACAGTCTGATATAATAGGAAACTGCATTCTTTGACATAGGCAAAGAAGGTTTCTTAATAGCACACCATAAAGCTTCTGACTGTCCTCGTAAAGGTTTAGTTCGTCTTAAATAGAACTTAAGAGCTCTAACAGGGCATAAGACTCTTTCTAGTTCATTTCCAACCAAATTTGAAAGGCTTGGAATATCGAACGATTTCGGCCAAGGACGAGAAGGTAGCTCGTTTTTGGCTAGAAAACCAAGCTGTAAAGAACATGTAGCCGTTTCAGATGAAAATCCGATGTTCCTGGTGAAGGCGTGTATCTCACTGACTCTTTTAGCTGTTGCTAAGCAAACGAGGAAAAGAGTCTTTAAAGGGAGATCTTTAAAGGAGGCTGATTGTAGTGGCTCGAACCTTTCTGACATAAGGAATCTTAGTACCACGTCTAAATTCCAACCCGGTGTAGCCAAACGACGCTCCTTCGAGGTCTCAAAAGACTTAAGGAGGTCCTGTAGATCTTTGTTGTTAGAAAGATCTAAGCCTCTGTGACGGAAGACTGCTGCCAACATGCTTCTGTAACCTTTGATAGTGGGAGCTGAAAGAGATCTTTCCTTCCTCAGGTAT
Source organism: Palaemon carinicauda (assembly GCF_036898095.1). Taxonomy (NCBI): domain Eukaryota; kingdom Metazoa; phylum Arthropoda; class Malacostraca; order Decapoda; family Palaemonidae; genus Palaemon; species Palaemon carinicauda. The sequence goes on from NC_090744.1 coordinate 96,481,193, forward strand.
AATAGGAAGTCAGCTATTTGGGTTACAGAGGTACTGGTCGAGGATACTGATACCGACTTGCACCAGTTTCGGAAGACTTCCCACTTCGACTGGTAGACTCTAAGAGTGGATGTCCTCCTTTCTCTAGCAATCGCCCTGGCTGCCTCCTTCGAAAAGCCTCTAGCTCTGGTGAGTCTTTCGATAGTCTGAAGGCAGTCAGACGAAGAGCGTGGAGGCCTGGGTGTACCTTCTTTACGTGTGGCTGACGTAGAAGGTCCACTCTTAGAGGAAGAGTTCTGGGAACGTCCACCAGCCATTGAAGTACCTCGGTGAACCATTCTCTCGCGGGCCAGAGGGGAGCAACTAACGTCAACCTTGTCCCTTCGTGAGAGGCGAACTTCTGCAGTACCTTGTTGACAATCTTGAACGGGGGGAATGCATAAAGGTCTAGATGGGACCAATCCAGTAGAAAGGCATCTATATGTACTGCTGCTGGGTCCGGGATTGGTGAGCAATATATTGGGAGCCTCTTGGTCATCGAAGTTGCAAAGAGATCTATGGTAGGCTGGCCCCATGTGGCCCATAGACTCTTGCACACATCCTTGTGTAGGAGCCATTCTGTTGGAATGATTTGACCCTTCCGACTGAGGCAATCCGCCATGACATTCATGTTGCCTTGAATGAACCTCGTTACTAGAGAAAGGTTTAGATCTCTTGACCAGGTGAGGAGGTCCCTTGCGATCTCGTACAACGTCATAGAATGGGTCCCTCCTTGCTTGGAGATGTACGCCAAGGCCGTGGTGTTGTCTGAGTTCACCTCCACCACCTTGCCTTGAAGGAGGGACTTGAAGCTTTTCAAGGCCAGATGAACTGCCAGTAGCTCCTTGCAGTTGATATGCAATGTTCTTTGATTCGAGTTCCAAGTTCCCGAGCATTCCCGACCGTCTAATGTCGCACCCCAGCCCGTGTCCGATGCGTCCGAGAAGAGAACGTGGTTGGGGGTCTGAACAGCCAGGGGAAGACCCTCTCTGAGGTTGATGTTGTCCTTCCACCAAGTCAGTGATGACTTCATCTTCTCGGAAATGGGGATCGAGACCGCTTCTAGCGTCTTGTCCTTCTTCCAGTAAACAGCTAGGTGAAATTGAAGGGGACGGAGGTGTAGTCTCCCTAACGAAATAAACTGTTCCAGGGATGAAAGCGTCCCTATCAGACTCATCCACTGTCTGACTGAACATCGTTCCTTCTTTAGCATGTTCTGGATGCATCCTTGGGCTTGACTTGTTCTGGGGGCCGACGGAAAAGCCCAAAAAGCTTGACTGTGAATCTCCATCCCTAAGTACACTATAGTTTGGGATGGGACCAGTTGGGACTTTTCCATATTGACCAGGAGACCCAATTCCTTGGTCAGATCTAGAGTCCACTTTAGATTCTCCAGACAGCGACGACTGGAAGAAGCTCTTAGAAGCCAGTCGTCCAAATAGAGGGAGGCTCTGATATCCGCTAAATGCAGGAATTTGGCAATATTCCTCATCAGCCTCGTAAAGACAAGAGGAGCTGTGCTTAGGCCAAAGCACAGGGCTTGAAATTGGTAGACAACCTTTTCGTAAACGAATCTCAGCAAAGGTTGGGATTCTGGGTGGATGGGGACGTGAAAGTAAGCGTCCCTTAGGTCTAAAGAGACCATCCAGTCTTCCTTCCTGACCGCTGCTAGAACGGACTTTGTGGTCTCCATGGCGAACGTCTGCTTTGTGACAAAGACATTCAGCGCACTGACGTCTAGCACCGGCCTCCACCCTCCTGTCTTCTTTACCACTAAGAAGAGACGGTTGTAGAAGCCCGGGGATTGATGGTCCCGGACTTTGACTACGCTCCCTTTTCTAGTAAGAGAGACACCTCCTGCTTCAAAGCTAGTCTCCTGTCTTCCTCTCTGTACCTGGGAGAGAGATCGATGGGAGACGTTGCTAGAGGGGGTTTGCGTACAAACGGGATCTTGTACCCTTCTCTGAGCAACTTCACAGATTGTGCATCTGCGCCCCTTTTCTCCCAGGTCTGCCAGAAGTTCTTGAGTCTGGCTCCCACTGCTGTCTGAAGAAGGTGGCAGTCAGACTCTGCCCTTAAAGGACTTGGTACCTTTCTTCTTCCCACGTCTCCCTTCGGCACGACCACCTCCTCTGCTGGAGGCTCTGCCACGAAAGGGCGGAATGAATCTGGACGCTGGAGTGTCCATCCTGGGTCTAGACAAGGTAGGCAAAGGGGTGGCTTTGCGGGCAGAGGACGCAACCAGGTCATGAGTGTCTTTTTGAATCAAGGAGGCAGCAATCTCCTTTATCAAGTCCTCTGGGAAAAGGCACTTTGAGAGAGGAGCAAACAGAAGTTCCGATCTCTGACACGGTGTTACTCCAGCTGACAGGAAAGAGCAAAGGTTTTCCCGTTTCTTGAGGACCCTGGAAACGAACGAAGCCGCAAGCTCACTGGATCCGTCACGTATGGCCTTGTCCATACAGGACATAATGAGCAAGGAAGCTTCCTTGTCAGAAGGGGAGATCTTCCTACTCAAAGCTCCCAGACACCAGTCCAAAAAGTTAAAGACCTCGAAGGCTCTAAACACTCCTATAACAGATGGTCTAAGTCTGAAGGAGACCAACAAATCTTAGAGCGTCTCATGGCCAGCCTGCGGGGAGAGTCTACTAGACTTGAGAAGTCGCCCTGGGCAGAGGCAGGAACTCCCAAGCCGAGAACTTCTCCCGTGGCATACCAGACGCTCGATCTGGAAGAGAGTCTCGCAGGGGGAAACGTAAATGCTGTCTTCCCAAGGTTCTTTTTGGACTGCATCCAATCTCCTAAAACTCGTAAAGCTCTCTTGGACGAGCGGGCGAGGACGAGTTTCGTGAAGGCAGACGCTGATGACTGCGTGCCTAAAGCGAACTCTGACGGAGGAGAGCGTGGAGCCGCAGGCACAAACTGATCAGGAAACATCTCCTTGAACAAAGCAAGAACTTTTCTAAAGTCCAAGGAGGGTTGCGTGGTCTTGGGTTCGTCGATGTCCGTATGCGGGTCGTCAATGTGTGCAGCGTCGTCATCATCAGAGAGTCCATCATCTGAAAACTGAGGAGGAAGCGGCAAAGGAGTAGCAATCGGCTGGTCAGCTGAGTCCGGCAGCACGGGTGCACGCGTGACTGAACCGGACGCAACGTCATGGAACTGTTGCCCAGTCTGTGAACTGGCAACAACCATGGCAGCGCGGGGACGCAAAGCGTCTACTCCAGACTGTCTAGTCTGCTGTGGGTGAGTAGAGGTAACCACACTGGGTTGCGGAGGTTGACGCACCGCGTCAAAACAAAACAACTTAGGTTGTTGTTGTACCTCGCGAACGTCAACGGAAGGTTCCGTGCGTCGCTGAACGTCAACATGCGGCTGGCAGGGTACACTGGAACGCATGGGTGGCGGGACTCTCACAGATGGAGTGCGGGAGAAGGTAGCCTCAGCGTCCGGTGGACGCACAACCGTGGTTGGTTGTAGGCTAGAGGTTGGCGCAGCGTCAACCTTCTCCGCACGAAAGTCCTGCATCAATGACGTTAACTGTGACTGCATGGTCTGCAGCGAAGACCACTTAGGGTCTACAGGAGCAGGTGCGGCAACAGACGGAGTTACTGCCTGATGCGGTACCGCTTTGCCTCTCTTAGGAGGTGAGCAGTCGTCGGAAGACTGCAGCGAGTCCGAACTGACCCAGTGGCTACAACTGGGCCGTTGGACTTGCGCGGAAGGGACCGACTTGCGCTTAAGAGGCCGCGAGACCTTGGTCCATGGATTCTTATGAGAAACCTCTTCCGCAGACGAGGAATAAATGGGCTCTCTCGTCTTCGTGTGGGTGGGGCGATCTTGGGTAGATACGCCCGAAACCACGGAGGGAACGTCTGTTCGCTGATTAAAGCCTCTCGAACCCTTTGGTCGTACGACATTGCTTCTCCCCTGGGCTTGGGAGCATGCAAGAGGTCCCGGACTGGGAGGACGACAGGCACGAACAGACAAACCCTCAAGCGCAACACTATCCACAACACTACCACTCACTTTATCACTACCCACTGCACTCTTACACTTCAGCTCCTTGACGTCTGCCATGAGCTGGTTACGGTCACTAGCCAAAGACTCGACTCTCTCACCCAGAGCCTGAATGGCACGCATCATATCTGCCATCGAAGGTTGTTGAGTGCTAGAAGGGGGATCAGGAGCAACCACTACAGGGGAAGGAATAGGTTGTGGGGCATAAGGAGAGGAAATATCAACGGAGCGAGATGAACTTCTCCTGACTCTATCTCTCTCTAGCCTACGTGAATATTTCTGGAATTCGAGAAAATCGAATTCCGAAAGCCCAACGCATTCCTCACATCAATCTTCCAATTGACAGGATTTATCCCGACAATTGGAACAAACGGTGTGCGGATCGATAGAGGCCTTCGGAAGACGCCTTGAACAGTCCCTAGCACTACACTTTCTGTATTTAGGGACTTGAGAAGGGTCAGCCATTTTGAATTAGTCAAAGGGGAATTCAAAAAACTATCCAAAGTCGTCAACAAATAATCCGATATCAACAAAAGAATGCAAGGATTTATTGAAGATAACGTCTGCAAAGCGAAAGCTCAAAACTAGAAATGTGTACTTCACCAAAATATGTGAAAACCAATCCAGTAAGCAACAGCGAATTTAGTAGGTCTTGCCGGTGGCACGACAGAGAGAAAATTGAGTTCTGTGTTTACATTGAGTACTGAGTACCTGCGCGACAGATGGCGCTGTTGAAGTACACCCCCTACCTGCATAGCGATCGCTGGCGGATTTTGAACGTAGAGTTTTTCTGTCGGGCAGCAGAGCTGCAGCTTATATAATCACCGGCTAAGTTTAATATTGAAAAATCATATTACAAAAGTAAGAGTTACTAAGATATGTGGTGTCCACAGATATGAATGCAAAACGAGATCTTAATGATACAGGCGGTAGTCGGTTGGCCAAGGCAGCAGCCACCCATTGAGATACTACTGCTAATGTTATTCAGACCCCTTGACTGGCCAGAGTACATTGGATCCCTCTCTAGTTACGGCTCACTTTTCCTTTCCCCACACACACACTGTCATCAAATACTGTAGTCTGGCTTATTCTTTACACATTCTCCTCTTTCCTCATACACCTGACAAAACTAAGATGACCAAAAAATTCTTCACTCCAAGGGGATATCCGACATAAAAAAAAAAAAAGAACAAAAAGGTATTTTTCTTCTCTTCGTTCCTCCCAGGGGTTAACTACTGCACTGTAATTGTTCCGTAGCTATTTTCCATTTGGTAAGGGTAGAAGTGACGCTTTAGCTATGGTAAGCAGCCCCTTCAGGAAAACACTAAAAAATTAAACCATTACTCTCTAGTCTTAGATAGTGCCAAAGCCTCTGTGCCTCTGTATCATGGTCTTTCACTATCTTGGGTTAGAGTTCTCTTGCTTGCTTGCTTTCATCACAGGGCTATTTTTCCTGTTGGGCTTATATCCTTCTTTTTCAACAGGGGTTGTAGCTTAGCTAATAATAATAATTAGGGCACATGATGAAAATGACAGGGAAAATGTTACATGTACTCAAGAATATTATTGGATAAAGAGGAAGCAATACGCAAATAGGTACATAAAGTCACTAAGAAAGGATGTGAATGAAAGCCTAGGCTGGAATAAAACTCACACAACAAGGGCAAAGCACAGGTGTCCCGTGGATTTCTTTTCCACCTAAAAGATATGATGAAAATAATATGATGGCAAATTTAAAATTGTGGTAATTTTTCCCTTACAGAGCCAAGACCTATGAAACAGTGAATCTGTTTCTGTATTAAAGCAACACATGTACATTTCCTAAGCAATAGACATGCTTCATTACCATATGGTAAAGGTATAAACTCATTATCCTATTGTAACGGAATAAACTACTGTATAGTAATATCTATAAAATACTTACCAGTTCAGCAAGAATTTCTTCTTGTGTTGGCATCTTTTCTCTCGCAACTTCAATCTAAGGAAATATGAAAAATACAATTACTGACCAAAGAATTATGTACTACTGTACAATACATCAGAATATAAAATCTTTTTAATAGTTATTTGTACTTTTCCAAATTATACAAACCCTTATCCTTTAATTAGGAGTATGACTCCAGTAAATCTGGAATGGTTGTTTGAGCTTTTAGCTACGAAAACATAATTGCCTGTCGGGTGGCGGATAGGCCCGGCCCACCCGACAGGTGTGGCATCCCACACTTTGACCTTTAACTAAAACTTGTGAGGTGGTTAAGGTCCCAGGTTTGTACAATATGACAAATTCGTAGATAATTTGTATTTCTCCTAACTATACAAACCATAGCTATTTAATAGGGGTTATTACTTTCCGCGTAGCTGAAATGAAGAGCCATTAGAATTTTAACGAGGGTTTACTACCTCACCGCTAGTTAGCGGGGGGTAGGGAGGGTAGCCTGCTACCCCCCTCCTCAAACACACCTGTGCTTACGCTCACTTTGCTTGGAGGTAGGACTTCAAGGGGGATAGGGCTGGTGGGCAAGTTTGATTAAATAGCTAAGGTTTGTATAGTTAGGAAAAATACAAATTATCTACGAATTTGTCACTTGTTCCGTAACTGACATACAAACCACGCTATTTAATAGGGGTGACTCACCCATTAGGAAGGGTGGAAAGTCCCTGCCAGTACTGGCTTTTGGCTTTGCCCGGGGACTCAATACAGTATTTGAGTGTGTTCACACTCAGTAATAAGGAGTCCCTGCACCTCGCTAGAACCTTGCTACGCAAGGACTGCGGCCTACGCAAGCTGTGTGTGAAGGTATAATAAAGTGTGACTCGTCCTAGGAAGTTGACCTGTAGTCCTTTAGATGGAAACTTTAAGCTAGGACTCTCCCAATACCACCTCGTCAGGGTATGGGGACGTGACAGTATTATCTTAATACTAGGAACACAAGGAAACATGATTTACCTGCAGTGTTTTGAGGTCAGCTGTGCAGAGAACCCAGGATGCTGCTTTCCCCAAGAGAGGGGAAGATGAAGAAAAGAATAAGGGCCAGACAAACCTTTTCATTCATGCAGACTAAGACCGGGTAACAATGCCCTCAACCTTCTGCTACTTGTCCACTAAGGAGCCTGAGGTTTTAAACCAGCTGTTGTGCAGCCACCACAGGGCCGATAGAAAACGTATCGAGCCTCCTGTGGGTCACGTCTTGCAGGTAGTGGGCTGTGAAGGTCGTCTGACGCTTCCACACCCCAGCTTGAAGAACCTGCGTCACTGAGAAATTTTTCTTGAAGGCCAGGGACGTAGCTACGCCCCTGACATCATGTGCTCTAGGGTTAAGTGACGGAGGAGGGTCTGGATTCAGGGACAGATGGATCACTCTACGAATCCATGCCGAGATGGTGTTCTTGGTGACCCTCCTTTTAGTCCTCCCAGTGCTAACAAACAATGCTTGCACCTGGGGACGGACTACAGCCGTTCTTTTGAGATATAGCCTCAGACTCCTTACTGGGCACAGTAGGAGATGGTCTGGGTCATCTGTTACAGAACGAAGACTCGAAATCTAGAAGGAGTCGAACCGAGGGTCCGGCACCCCCGGATTTTGAGTCTTAGTAATAAACTCAGGGACGAATTTGAACGTTACCTCCCCCCATCCCCTTGAATGGGCGATGTCATATGAGAGACCATGAAGTTCACTGACTCGCTTGGCGGAAGCCAATGCTAATAGGAACACCGTCTTCCAAGTTAGGTGACGATCTGAACCCTGGTGTATTGGTTCATAGGTAAGTTCATAACTTCGTATGAGTAGCGAAAGTTCCAGCGAGGAAGAAATATCCATTCCTTTGAGCCTGAAGGCTAGACTTAAGGCTGAGCGATAGCCTTTCACCGCCGAGACTGAAAGGCGCATTTCTTCCCGCAAATACACGAGGAACTCCGCTATTGCTGGAATAGTGGCATCGAGTGGAGAGATACCCCTTCCACGACACCAACCACAGAAAACTTTCCACTTTGCCTGGTAGACAGATGCGGATGATTTTCGCAGATATCCAGACATCCTAATCACAACTAGTTGCGAAAATCCTCTCTCAGCGAGGAGATGCTGGATAGTCTCCAGGCGTGAAGTCGTAGCGAAGCTACGGCTTTGTGGAAGATGTTGGCATGTGGTTGTCTGAGTAGATCGTGTCGTGGAGGGAGTTCTCTCGGAAGTTCCGTTAGGAGCTGCAGAAGGTCCGGAAACCATTCCGCGTGATGCCATAACGGAGCTATGAGGGTCATTGAAAGATTGACCGATATTCTGGTCTTGTTGAGCACCCTCCTCATCAGACAGAACGGGGGAAAGGTGTACACATCGATGTTGTCCCACCGTTGTTAGAAGGCATCTTGCGCCTTGGGATCCGGGACTGAGGAGCAGTACAGTGGAAGCTTGAAGTTCAGCGCTGTCGCAAACAGATCCACAGTCGGGAAACCCCACAAAGTCAGGACTTTTTTGGCTACTAGATGATCCAAAGATCACTCGGTACTCACTATCTGAGACGCTCTGCTCAGATTGTCGGCGAGCACATTCCTCTTGCCTGGAATGAAACGTGCCGATAGTGGAATCGAGTGGCCTTCGGTCCATCTCAGTATCTCTACTGCGAGATGGGATAGCTGCTTCGAAAAGGTACTTCCTTGCTTGTTGATGTAAGCCACTACTGTGGTGTCGCTCATCACCACCACAGAGTAAGCCGCCAGGTGTTGTTGGAACTGTTGAAGGGCCAAGAAAACGGCCTTCATCTCTAGAAGATTTATATGGAGGCACTTTTCTGATTCTGACCACAGGCCTGAGGTCCTGTGGTACAGAACATGGGCCCCCCACCCTTTCTTTGAGGCGTCCGAAAACAGCATCAAATCCGGGGGGAGGACGAGAAGATCTACTCCTCTTCGCAGGTTCTCGTCTGTCACCCACCACTGGAGGTCCGTCTGTTCCGCTGGACCCATAGGGATCATGACGTCCGGGGAATCGTAACCTTGATTCCACCAGGACTTGAGTCGCCATTGGAGGGATCTCATCCTGAGGCGACCGTTGGGAACTAGACGAGCCAAAGATGAGAGGTGACCGAGGAGACGTAACCACGATTGGGCTGGAAGCTCTTCTCGTCTGAGAAAAGGGCTTGCGAGCTTCCTCAGCCTTGCTATCCTGTCGTCTGATGGGAAGGCTTTGTGGAGATTGGTGTCTATAATCATGCCTAGGTACACCAGTCTTTGAGTGGGAAGCAGAGAGGATTTCTCGAGATTTACCATGATCCCTAGATCCTGGCAAAGTCCCAGAAGTTTGTCTCGGTGTTGAAGAAGGGATGACGCCGAGTCTGCTAGGATCAGCCAGTCATCCAGATAACAGAGGAAACGGATGCCGATCCTGTGTGCCCACGATGATATTAGGGTGAAGAACACTCTGGTGAAAACCTGTGGTGCTGTGGAGAGACCGAAACACAGCACCTTGAACTGGTACTCTTTGTTGTCTAGGCTGAATCTTAAGTACTTCCTTGAAGACGGATGGACTAGGATCTGGAAGTACGCGTCCTTCAGATCCAGTGTACACATGAAGTCTTGTGGTCTCACTGCAAGTCTGACCGTGTCTGCGGTCTCCATGTTGAACGGAGTTTGTTTGACAAACTTGTTCAGAGCCGAGAGATCGATGACTGGTCTCCAGCCTCTAGACGCCTTCTTTACAAGAAAGAGTCGACTGAAGAAGCCTGGGGACCCGTCGAGGACCTCTTGGAGAGCGCCCTTCTTCAACATGGTCTGGACTTCTGCCCGAAGGGCTTGCCCCCTTGCTGATCCCATGGCAAGGGAGCTCAATGACACTGGATTCGTCGTCAGGGGAGGTAGAGATGTTGTGAACGGGACGCGATATCCCTGACTGATTACGGAAATCGTCCAGGAATCGGCCCCGAGTGGCTGCCACCTGTCTGCGCAACTTTGTAGGCATCACCTACTGGTGAACATGCAGGGGGACTGCCAATCCTAGCGTTTGCGGCCTCGGCTGCTCCCTCTAGGATTTTTCCCTCCCCTGGAGGACTTTTTGCCTTTCCTGTCCTTGACAGGAAAGGGCTTAAACACCACTGTCTTCGCTGCCGTTGTCGGTTTCGTGGTTTTGGTAGGACGGGACTGCTGGGGCGCTGAAGGCTTATAGGGCTTGGATGTCAAAGCCCTATGTAGGAGGGAGTCTTGGTGGGACTTCCTCCACCTCTCAGCAGCATGTTCCATGTCTTTAGGCTCAAACAGATTCGTTCCCTCCACGGAAGAATGCCTGAGCCTGCTTATCTCGGTGCTAGGGACCTTCTGATGGAAACTCTCAGCCACCGCATCCCGACGTTTCAAGATGGTGTTCGCCCACAAGTTCGAGACTTGGTGGGCCAGAAACTCAATCGTGCGAGTGCCTGAGAGGAGGAACGTCTCCATAGCTTTCCTGGTACGTTCTTCGGAGAAATCCTTCGAACGTATCAGGATACCTAAGGTCCCTAACCAGATATCCATGTGGCTTGCATAGCACACTTCGCAACCTCCTGATTAGGGATCTCAGTCGCCGAGAACGAGACCTGCCGGTTGGAGAGTCTCTCAAGAGGGACTCCCCTGGTAAGCTCTTCCAAAGAATGGTGCAGAGGAAGAGCTAAACAAGGCTCCTCTAAGATCTCGAAGTACCTCCTCTGCTGTACGCAAGGAGGTGGGAGGAGCTTGTTGCCGGCACTGGATCGACTGGAGGAGGCTAACTCAAGAGAGCTGGACTGCGATCTTGTCCCTGGTACTCTTAACCCCCTGAGACCAGGGCAGAGCCACACTGGCCTTAGAAGGTTTTTGAGTCTCAAATACTGTACTCGGTCCAAGACCGTGTCTTTGCCCTCTCGAGGGGGAATCTCTGGGTCAGCAAACCCATTGAGAGTCCTCAAAAGAGTCAGAACCTGCCAAAATGCATGATCTGACTCCTGCAGCTCTCCTCCGGATGTTGGACACGCAGCGAAGTCTCCTGTCCCCAAAGGCTCTTCTTGGGGAGAATTGCAGACGTTCTCCGAGTGACTAGCTGGCTCCGTCCTAAGTCTTGTCGAGGATTTTGGCACTGTCTTAAAGTCCTTCGACTCCCTCCTGGGAGGGATGCAGGACTCCAACAACGACGGAGGTAGGCCCTTCACCCCTACCCGGGAAGACTTTTCAGCGCGAGGTGGGGTTTCCCTCATTGGTGCGATGGGGGAATGTCTCACCTCACGTGACTCCCTTGAGGACGGGAAATCCTTGTCCGACAGGGAGGGAGAAAAAGTCTGGGGGGGGAGGGAGCCTGCCTCGAAGGCTTACGAGGAGACAGCTTAGTTCTTTTGGAAGTCACCGCATCCGAAACATGGAGTTTTTATGATAAAACAAAGTTTTATGAATACTTACCTGGCAGTTATATATATATAGCTGATATCTCTAAATCGGCAGAATTTTTCAAAACGAGGCAACCGCCTTGTGGTGGTTGGGAGGTAGGTGGTAACACCCGTCACAGGGTGGTCCAAGGAATCATTCCCATGTCTAAGACTTCAGTTCATCTATGCCCGACCTGTCTCCTGAGGGGAGGTGGGTGGGCCTTAGAATATATATATAACTGCCAGGTAAGTATTCATAAAACTTTGTTTTATCATAAAAACTCCATTTTTATGAATAGTACTTACCTGGCAGTTATATATATATAGCTGATTCACACATTTGGAGGAGGGAAACAGACAGTAAACATCGTTGGGGAAACAACAAAAGAGTTGTAGGAGATAAAAACACCTTGATTCCTTGCCTGCTAAGGTAGCTGATTCAAAAGTACAGCCATTAGAGTGGCTTTCCCTTAGGAGTTATCCAGGAGTAAGCCTGCAAAGCTGCAAAAAACTCAATCGAGTCTGTCAAAGGGATAAGACCAACAACTTGACTAGACTTCAGAAACTACCTTCGCCCCATATAATAAAAACTGCAACCTTACTCAAACTAACCACCTAACCCTGCAACATAGACATAAACTATCTATCTAGACTGAGGGAACCGCACCACAAGACGAAGTCCACAGACCATCATAAAAACACAAACCCTCATACATGCATATAAACCAAGGTTGAGTGGGGTTATTAACTCCTTTGCCTAATACAGAAACCGCAGCTATGTATGGGCCCAAGGTATAGCACTTGCCAAAGTCTACTCTCACCTCTCTAAGTTAATGAGAAGCGAAGACAGAGTTGCTCCTCCAGAAAATACCATCCATGAATAGCCTAACTAACATATATTCCTGATATACCAGAGAGGTAGCAATGGCTCTCACTTCGTGAGCCCGTAATTTCAACAGGGCGAAGTGTTCCTCCTCACATAAGAGGTGGGCTTCCCTAATTTTCTCCCTCAGGAAAAAAGGACAAAGCATACTTAGACGGGTATTGGCGGACCTTTCACTGAACACCAAAACAAGTTGGATGCACAGCTCACGTTCATAGTGTGAGCAAAAAAAAAAAAACTTGAGGGACCTAACTGGGCAGAGGAGTCTTTCCTTCTCTCGACCCACTAGGTTCGTGAGGTTAATGACATCAAACGTCGTAGGACAGGGTTACGAAGGGTTCTCGCTCATTACGAGAAAGATGAACCTTAAGCCACAAACTGCCCTATCCTAATTGAAGTTCACCCTCTTCCCAATCGCCTGGACTTCGCTGACCTTTTGGCATTCGCTAGAGTCATAAGGGAGAGGGTTTTCTTTGCTACAACCCGAAGAGAGGCTAGCGAGATAGGTTCAAATTTCTTGGAGCACAGAAACTTAAACACCACATCCAGGTTTAAGAGTACCTACTACGTCGTCTGAAAAGACCCAATGAGGTCCTGCAAACCTTGATTTTGGGACAACTCTAGGCCTCTATGCCTAAAGATGGCGGAGAGCATACTGCTGTATCCATTGATGGTAGATACAGCCAGCTTAGCATCCTGTCTGAGGTACAAGAAGAAGTCTGCAATCTGGCTCAGAAAGGTAGTGGATGAGGAAACCTGTGCCGCCTGCACCAAGCTCTAAAGGTCTCCCACCTAGATCGGTAGACTCTTTGTGAAGAGATTCTCCTTGCTCTGGCGATAGATTTTGTCGCTTGTGCCGAAAAGCCTCGAGATCTGACAAGCTTCTAGTCAGTCTGAAGGAAGTCAGTTGAGAGCAAGGGGGGTAAGATGATACCTCTCGAAGTGGGGCTGTTTGAGAAGATCTGGACTTGCCGAAGTCTTCTTGGGAAGTCCATCAACATGCCCATCACTTCCGAAAACCATTCCCTAGCAGGCCAGAATGAAGCCGCTATGATCATTCGCCCCGAATCGAGGAGAGCGAATTTCCTGAAGACCAGATTGATGATCTAGAACGGAGGCAACGCAAACATGTCCACCCCTGTCCAATCCATCAGGAAGGAGTCCACTGCCAGAACTTCCTCATCCGGGACTAGGGAGCAGCAGTAGGGGGTCCTCTTCTTCCAGTTGGAGGCAAAAAGGTCTGATACAGGTCTGCCCCACAACATCCAGAGACTGACAGACTTGCGGGTTGAGAGACCATTCTGAGGGAAAAACAAGCATGTTTATCCCGATGATTCTTGCCCTAGAACAAACCTCCTTTCTAGATCCAAGAAATCAGAACGAAGGCGTCCTTGATCTCGACACACGATTCGACTAGTGTCATCACGAAGTCCTAGATTCTCATGTTCAAAGTCATGCCCCATGCTAGAACTTTGACAGCGAGCGTCCTGAAAGACGAGGCGCCGATCGTCCCGTAAGATGTGGCGCCGATAGTCCTGTAAGACGTGGTGCCAAAAGTCCTGTAAGACGTGGAGCCGAGAGGTTAACAGAGCGAGACGCTGAACGTTCTAAAAGACAAGGTGCTGAGCGTCCTGGTGTCAGAAGAGACTCTTCTTGCTGACAGGAAGACCTAATTATTCGATAGGCTCAACATTATCTAAAAATCAAGATACAGGGACGCTCTGATTTCTCCAGAGAGCAGCATTCCGCTACATAAAGCAAAAGTTACGTGAACATGAGAGGGGCGGAGCTGAGATCAAAACACACGCCCGAAACTGACCCATTCTTCCTTGTAAACAAACCCCAGATAAAGTTTGATTGCATAGCCTGCCACTTAGACTCCTCTCTCTAGAACTGGGAGAGATAATCGTTGTAGCTAAAAACTAAAGGAGGTTTCCCTATAAAAGGAAAAAGAAATCCTCCTTCAGAAGAAGTACAGACCAAATGTCTGCTCCCCTCTTCTCCAAAGATTCGCCAGAAGTAGCAAAATCTGGATCCTACTGTTGTTAGTCATCAAAGGTTTCTGTTTTAAGAAACAAAAATTAGTATATTCTTAAAGCTCCATTAATGACCACGTGAAAACTCAGAGGGTGGGGAACATGGAGCAACAGAACTTAGGATCCTTTCCTTCTGTTAACCTCAAACAATTCAACAGGAGAAAAGTGATTACTAAAGTCATCCTTGACGGAGAGCTTATAAGACGTGGCGTCGCCCTGAAAGGACAAGGCGGCGATCGTCCTATCATCCTAAAAGACGAGGCTGCCCTCGTCCCGAAAGACGAGGCTGCCCTCGTCCCGAAAGACGAGGCTGCCCACGTCCCGAAAGACGAGGCTGCCCACGTCCCGAAAGACGAGGCTGCCCACGTCCCGAAAGAGGAGGCTGCACCCGCCCCGAAAGACGAGGCTGCACCCGCCCCGAAAGACGAGGCTGCCCTGAAAGACGAGGCTGCATTCGTCCTGAAAGACGAGGCTGCATTCGTCCTGAAAGACGAGGCTGCATTCGCCGTGAAAGACGAGGCTGCATTCGCCCTGAAAGACGAGGCTGCATTCGTCCTGAAAGACGAGGCTGCATTCGTCCTGAAAGACGAGGCTGCATTCGTCCTGAAAGACGAGGCTGCATTCGTCCTGAAAGACGAGGCTGCATAGTCCTGAAAGACGAGGCAGCATTCGTCCTGAAAGACGAGGCAGCATTCGCCCTGAAAGACGAGGCAGCATTCGCCCTGAAAGACGAGGCTGCATTTGCTCTGAAAGACGAGGCTGCATTCGTCCTGAAAGACGAGGCAGCATTCGCCCTGAAAAACGAGGCTGCATTCGTCCTGACAGACGAGGCAGCATTCGCTCTGCAAGACGAGGCTGCATTAGTCCTGAAAGACAAGGCAGCATTCGTCCTGAAAGACGAGGCTGCATTCGTCCTGAAAGACGAGGCAGCATTCGTCCTGAAAGACGAGGCAGCATTCGTCCTGAAAGACGAGGCAGCATTCGTCCTGAAAGACGAGGCTGCATTCGTCCTGAAAGACGAGGCAGCATTCGTCCTGAAAGACGAGGCAGCATTCGTCCTGAAAGACGAGGCTGCATTCGTCCTGAAAGACGAGGCTGCATTCGTCCTGAAAGACGAGGCTGCATTCGTCCTGAAAGACGAGGCTGCATTCGTCCTGAAAGACGAGGCTGCATTCGTCCTGAAAGACGAGGCTGCATTCGTCCTGAAAGACGAGGCTGCATTCGTCCTGAAAGACGAGGCTGCATTCGTCCTGAAAGACGAGGCAGCATTCGTCCTGAAAGACGAGGCTGCATTCGTCCTGAAAGACGAGGCAGCATTCGTCCTGAAAGACGAGGCTGCATTCGTCCTGAAAGACGAGGCTGCATTCGTCCTGAAAGACGAGGCTGCATTCGTCCTGAAAGACGAGGCTGCATTCGTCCTGAAAGACGAGGCTGCATTAGTCCTGAAAGACGAGGCAGCATTCGTCCTGAAAGACGAGGCAGCATTCGTCCTGAAAGACGAGGCTGCATTCGCCCTGAAAGACGAGGCTGCATTCGTCCTGTCTTGAAAGACTTAGCGCCGAGCGTTAAGGCAAAATGATATTCACTATGCCGCTCGGCGCGTTCAGTTCCGACCAGAGGGTTCATAAGGCCGACTGGCGCTCTGGGACAAAAACCGAGTCAATGATGGTTTGTAAGCATTGATATTAGCAGAGAATATCTATGACTTAAGAATTGCCATTAAAATGTTATTTTCATTAGTAAAATAAATTTTTGAATATACTTACCCGATAATCATGTAGCTGTCAACTCCGTTGCCCGACAGAATTCTACGGAAGGGATACGCCAGCGATCGCTATACAAGAGGGGGGTGTACTCACAAGCCCCACCTGTGGCCAGGTACTGCAGTACTTCTTGTTGACACCACCTCAATTTTTCCTCGGTCCACTGGTTCTATGGGGAGGAAGGGTGGGTCAATTAAATCATGATTATCGGGTAAGTATATTCAAAAATTTATTTTACTAATGAAAATAACATTTTTCAATATTAATCTTACCCGATAATCATGTAGCTGATTCACACCCAGGGAGGTGGGTGAAAACCAGTGTACATGTATATCAAGAAGCTAAGTATCCCGTATTTCATATTATCAGTTATTCAAAATAACAATGAAATTATAAGTACCTGGTAAGGAAGTCGACTTGAACCGTTACTCTGCCTTAAATAAGTTCGTCTTCCTTACTGAGCGCAGCGTTCCTCTTAGGAGGCTGAACAACTCTAAGGTGCTGAAGTATCAAGGGCTGCAACCCATACTAAAGGACCTCATCACAACCTTTAACCTCGGCGCTTCTCAAGAAAGAATTGACCACCCGCCAAATCATCAAGGATGTGGAAGGCTTCTTAGCCGACCGTACAACCCATAAAAAGTATTCAAGAGAAAGGTTAAAAGGTTATGGGATTATGGGAATGTACTGGCTGAGCCCCCGCCTACTACTGCATTCGTTGCTACGAATGGTCCCAGGGTGTAGCAGTACTCGTAAAGAGACTGGACATCTTTGAGATAGAATGATGCGAACACTGACTTGCTTCTCCAATAGGTTGCATCCATAACACTCTGCAGAGAACGGTTCTGTTTGAAGGCCACTGAAGTAGCCACAGCTCTCACTTCATGTGTCCTTACCTTCAGCAAAGCAAGGTCTTCTTCCTTCAGATGAGAATGTGCTTCCCTAATCAGAAGCCTGAATAGTAAGAAACTGAGTTCTTAGACCTTGGAAAAGAAGGCTTCTTGATAGCACACCATAAGGCTTCTGATTGTCCTCGTAAAGGTTAAGACCTTTTTAGATAGTACCTAAGAGCTCTAACTGGGCAAAGTACTCTCTTCAGTTCATTCCCCACCAAGTTGGACAGGCTTGGGATCTCGAACGACTTAGGCCAAGGACGTGAAGGAAGCTCGTTTAGCAAAAACCGAGCTGCAAGGAACATGTAGCCGTTTCAGATGTGAAAACTATGATCCTGCTGAAGGTGTGGATCTCACTTACTCTTTTAGCTGTTGTCAAGCACACGAGGAAAAGAGTTTTTAATGTGAGGTCCTAAAAAGAGGCTGATTGGAGAGGTTCAAATCTTGATGACATAAGGAACCTTAGGACCACGTCTAGATTCCAGCCTGGAGTGGACAACCGACGTTCCTTTGAGGTCTCAAAAGACCTAGGGAGGTCCTGTAGATCTTTGTTGGTGGAAAGATCCAAGCCTCTGTGGCGGAAAACCGCTGCCAACATGCTTCTGTAACCCTTGATCGTAGGAGCTGAAAGGGATCTTACTTTCCGTAGATGAGACAGGAAGTCAGCAATCTGGGTTACAGTGGTACTGGTTGAGGAAACTGCATTGGTCTTGTACCAGCTTCGGAAGACTTCCCCTTGAGACTGATAGACTCTGAGAGTGGATGTTCTCCTTGCTCTGGCAATCGCTCTGGCTGCCTCCTTCGAAAAGCCCCTAGCTCTTGAGAGTCTTTCGAAAGTCTGAAGGCAGTCAGACGAAGAGCGTGGAGGTTTGGGTGTACCTTCTTTACGTGAGGTTGACGTAGAAGGTTCACTCCTAGAGGAAGAGTCCTGGGAATGTCGACCAGCCATTGCAGTACCTCTATGAACCATTCTCTCGCGGGCCAGAGCGGAGCCAACCAACGTCAGCCGTGTCCCTTTGCGAGAGGAGAACTTCTGAAGTACCCTGTTGACAATCTTGAACGGCGGGAATGCATACAGGTCGAGATGGGACCAATCCAGCAGAAAAGTATCCACGTGAATTGCTGCTGGGTCTGGAATCGGAGAACAATACAACAGGAGTCTCTAGGTTATCGAGGTAGCGAACAGATCTATGGTTGGCTGACCCCACAGGGCCCAAAGTCTGCTGCAAACATTCTTGTGAAGGGTCCACTCTGTGGGGATGACCTGACCCTTCCGGCTGAGGCGATCTGCCATGACATTCATACCGCCCTGAATGAACCTCGTTACCAGCGTGAGCTTTCGATCTTTTGACCAGATGAGGAGGTCCCTTGCGATCTAGAACAACTTCCACGAAAGAGTCCCTCCCTGCTTGGAGATGTAAGCCAGGGCTGTGGTGTTGTCAGAGTCCACCTCCACCACCTTGTTAAGCTGGAGGGACTTGAAGTTTATCAAGGCCAGAAGAACTGCCAACAACTCCTTGCAATTGATGTGAAGTGTCCTTTGCTCCTGATTCCATGTTCCCGAGCATTCCTGTCCGTCCAAAGTCGCACCCCAGCCCGTGTCTGATGCGTCCGAGAGGAGACGGCGGTCGGGTTTCTGAACAGCCAAAGGTAGACTTCCTTGAGAAGAAAGCTGTTCTTACATCACGCGAGAGAAGACCTCCTCTCTTCGGAAACAGGAACTGAGACCGTCTTTAGCGTCATGTCCTTTATCCAGTGAGCAGTTAGATGATACTGAAGGGGGCGGAGGTGGAGTCTCCCTAACACGATGAACAGGGCCAGCGATGAAAGTGTCCCTGTTAGACTCATCCACTACCTGACTGAGCATCGGTTCCTTCTCAGCATGCTCTGGATGCATTCTAGGGCTTGGAAGATCCTTGTGGCCGACGGAAAAGCCCGAAAAGCTCGACTCTGAAGATCCATACCCAGGTAGACAATGGTCTGGGATGGGACGAGCTGGGACTCCTCAAAATTGACCAGGAGGCCCAGTTCCTTGGTCAGATCCATAGTCCATCTGAGAATCTCCAGACAGCGACGACTTGTGGGAGCTCTTAAAAGCCAGTCGTCTGACGGAGCCGGACACAAGATCATGGTCCTGCTGCACAGTCTGTGAACTGTCAACCATGGGGAAGCGAGGAAGTACAGTGACAACCCGAAGCTGTCTAGACTGTCTGGGTCGTACAGACAACTCCTTATCGGGTTGCTGAGGTTGCCGCACTGCGTCACAACAAGTCACTTCTGCTGGTTGTTGAACGTCTTCCCAGTGACACACTGACTCCGTAAACAAAAAATCCTCTAACAAGGACTAAGCTTGGACTGCATGTCTTGCAACACAGCTCAAGGTCTATGGGAGCAGGTGTGGTAACAGACGGGGTTAGCGACTGAAGTGGAACCATTACCTTCCCTGGAAGCATGTTATGCTTAAATAAAAGTCCATAGGAGGCTACGCAGCTAAAGGCTCCTCTCCAAATGACAGAGTCCTCAAGGGAATATCAGAAGGAGGGAGAAAAGCACTTTCTCATCTACAGGGACCATATCCGAGAAAAGCTAAGTTCTCTCAGTGAGGGTTTCACTGGTGCAAAAGCAGCAGACTAGAAGGCAACGTTATGAAACTGCTTGACAGTCTAGTGAGTTGGCAACAACCAAAGATGTGTGACTGAGAAGCATGCGGTAAGGTATGCAGAGCATGCTGTATGCAGAGCATGCTGTATGTAGAGCATGCTGTAAGGTAAGCAGAGCATGTTGCATGGCGTGTAACATTTCTCAGAAATTCCATGACCAGTGCTAGATTGAGTAATATCGCATTACTGTCCATTGAAAGTGCACGTGCCGAGGGAATTGATTTAGACTGTTTTGTTGATGAATTTGATAGCCGGCATGATAATCGTAGAATTAAGCTGCACTAAATATACGTACTATAATCTACTTCACCTCAGGAAAGGGAAACTCGCCCTGTTGGCAACACTGCATTACTTCATGCATGCTTGCATGGGGTTTTAATATCAACATAATATTTACATTACATTCATAACTCATGATTCATTTTTGTTTTGAAGATATTTTTGCCATATTTTTGCGATTTTGTTAAAAATATATTGCAAGGAATACATATATATATATTTTTTTTTTAAGTAATACGAATAACCTCCATTATCATAATGTTTGTGTAGGCATACATGTATATGTTTTACAAATGCCAGTTATGAAAGTAATGAGGTGTTATTATTGTCATTTGTTATTTCAAAGTTGAATGGGAAGAGGCTCAAGCTGAGGAGAAAGTGGCAGATGCATGCGTTGAGGTGGCTGACTCATAGCATGAGGTTCCTGCCTCAAGAGTTGCGCTTGCCTCAAGGGTTGAGGTGGATGCGCAGTAGCAGGTTCCTGTCTCACGAGTTGAGGTTCTTGAGGTGTGAGCTGCGAGAGTTGAGGTAGCGGCTGCGCAGAACGCAGTTCCTGTCTCACGAGTTGAGGTTCTTGAGGTGCTAGCCTCAAGAGTAGAGGTTCTCGCCTTGAGGAAAGTAGAGGTAGCAGCTGCGAGAGCTGAGGTGGCTGCCTCAAGGATGGTAGAGGTTGTCGTACCTCAAGAGGTTGTTGCCTCGAAGATGGTCTAACTGCAAGAAACTCTTGCCTCAAAGGAAGAGGAGGAAGTAAGGCATAAGACTCCTGTTCCCATTGTTGAGGTTGCCTTAAGGAAGGTGGAGGTTGCTGCACAACGCTGGTAACTGGCAACTCCCAACGCGGTAGCTCACGCATGGAGGTAGCTTGAGGAACCTCAACCTCATACGTCTGGCAGATTGTACTGCGCAGAGGAGGAGGTGTATTAACCTTCTCTGCCTGAAACTCCTGCATCAACACCGCAAGCTGAGACTGCATTGTCTGCAGCAAAGACCACTAGAGTTTAAGAAAGACAACAACAAACGGAGCTACTGTCCGTTGAGACTGAGGGTCTAAAACAGCTGGTGCGGTAACAGACGGAGCTACTGCCTGTTGCGATACCACCTTGCCTCTCTGGGAGGTGTGCAGTTGTCGTACTGCAGCAAGTCCGAAATGACCCAGTGCTAATGGCTACACCTAGGAGTTAGACTTGTGCGGAAGGGACCGACTTGCACTTAAAAGCTGCAAGATTTGGTCCATGGTTTCTGCGAGAAACCTCTTCCGCAGACGAGGAATAAAAGGGCTCTCTCGTCTTTGTGTGGGTGGGGTGATCACGTCGGCAACGTGTGTAGATACACCCGAAACCACGGAGGGAAAACGTCTGTTCGTCGATCAAGGCCTGCTGAACCCATAAGTCCTTCGACATTACTTCTCCCCTGGGCTTGGGAGCTTGTAAGAGGTCCCAGACTAGGCGAACAACTGGCACGAACAGACGAACCCTCGAACGCAACACTGTAACACTTTGCGCTAATCACTTATCACTTTTGATTTTCTGTTTGCACTTATTTCACTGAACTCGAAACTTTAAGTGGTTTGTACCTGAAACACGCAATTCTATCCTTCCTTAAAAGTTAGTAATTGCGAAAACAGAATTACAATGTAACAGAAAAATCTAATGAAAGATAAATAATTCAGTGGCTGGAAAGAGACTAAACATTAGATCAAATAAACTACGTTTAAAATCTCTCACCGCATAAAACTTGAGAACAAGAATAAAACTCTAGAAACGTTTACCTTCTTCCCCTAAAGAGACTAGGGAGAAGAGCAAAAACGATAACAACGTTACTCGCTTGAACGAAACGTTTATCCTCCTCTCTCTCCCTCCGTCTCTATCTCTCTCTCTCTCTCTCTTTTGACTTAGAACCTGAGAGAAGAGCCCAATCATATATATCGTTAAAACATATTATTGTTAAAGGAAAAAAACTGAAAGATTTCCCAAATAAAAAGTTCCTTTATTAGAATTAAAACCATTAAGCTAAGAAAGAATGAACAAAACGCTAGAAACGGTTACTCTTACTGCAACGTGACACCGTGAAAATTCTCTCTCTATCGTAACGATAGAGCGCAAGTTGAACGTTCTGAACGTCAACAACTGCAGAGACAAAACAAAACGTTAGTTCAACTTTGAAAACAGTACGAGACTATCAAAGAAATTCTTTCAAAAACATTAAAATAGCATAATATGTTAACAGGTAAAATCGAAATGACGGGCTCAATGTTAATTAACTTCGGTACCAAGATTGATTGATTGAAAGTTTTCTGGCATACCAAGAAAAGACCGCCTACTATTAGGAAAGGTCGAATATAAACAAATATAAAAGTTAATTTTAATAAGTTTATAATAAAAGGAAGTTAATCGAAGAGGCCTATAAAAGGCGGAGAGATATAAAATAAATCTATAACTTTTGTTAAGCAAAATTAGAAAGAGAGTCTATACTCTCTTAGACACCAACACTTCCGTCTAAGGGAAGGGTCGGCCATTTAAAAGTGAAAGAGAGTTCATACTCTCTTCGTCACCATAATTAAACAAATTAATTCCAAAAGCTAGCTAAGCTAATGATAAAACTTCCTGAATAGCGAAAGCTAAACTCTAGAGCAAATACATCACCAAATCGTGAGCAAAAAACTCCAGAATCAACAGCGTATCCATGTAGGTCTAGCCGGAGGCACGACAGAGGAAAAATTGAGGTGGTGTCAACAAGAAGTACTGCAGTACCTGGCCACAGGTGGCGCTTGTGAGTACACCCCCCTCTTGTATAGCGATCGCTGGCGTATCCCTTCCGTAGAATTCTGTCGGGCAACGGAGTTGACAGCTACATGATTATCGGGTAAGATTAATATTGAAAAATCAAAAGTGATGCAATGCAAAATTCTAAAAGCAGTGTAAGAATCTTAACGTTCAACGCTCTTTGCTTTACCATGGCAAGGGCGAGCATTCTGGGAACGTTAACACGAACGCTCGCGAGGGCGTTTGCTCGTGAGCTAACGCCTCTCGTTTCCTTTCGCCGATCGACGTTCCTTCTCCCATGGGCCGGGGAGCTTGGAAGAGGTCTAAGGCTAGGAAAACAACGTCCCTGTGCTGAAAGAATCCAATGCCTAATTTAGCACTGAAAACTTCCACTATTAAACTCTTACACAAAAAACCATAATTAGTCCTGCCCGTTGTGAGAGAACTTATTCTTCTGCCACGGGCTTGAATGAGAAAGCAAAATCGTCTCTAGTACTTGCTATATAAACTGTAACAAAATATTTTTTATAGAATATAAAACTGACATTGCCATAATAAAATAAACTTTCAAACATACTTACCCGGCGGTCACAAAAAGAAAAAACCACCGGCCAAGAGTTGAGAATAAAAATAGATGTTGAAAACACTCACCCGGTAGTTACATATAACCACCGGTAAAATTAAATGTCATAAATACCTACCCGGCAGTTACATACAAACACCGGGAAAGTTATACGTTAAAGATTAAAATGAACAGAAAAAAGGGAAAACAAATGTAATCCACAATTAATTCAAAGGGAATTCAAAAACAAGCGAGTTGTAATGATAAAAAGAACAGATATAGCAATAACGTATCTATATAAATGTAAACAATAGGAACATATAAATGAAAAAGCTACTAAAACTAGAATTTCCATATAAATTAGTTGTTGTTGGAGAATAATAGCAAACACTTTAATTCCCATATCAAAAAGAACGCTACCAAGGCATGTTGGGACTGCACCGATAGTAACGAGTAACAGCGCAAATTAACCATACGCTAGTTCTATTTAATTTATGAAATTAGATCGATGATTTAAAGAACGAACACCAAATGGACAAACATTTCTTTAAAATTTTACATTAAAAGTTAAAAAACTTATATAAGTGGAATTCCTCCCATTCTTTGCATAAAACAAATAAAGAGAATTGCAAGACATACATGAAGATTACATCACACGACTGTGACGTCATAGAGTTGCCTGAACATATTTCCGTCATCAGGATTAAAAACTTCGCAACTAAAATATAGTGCACAAACAAAACCTCTGCATACAAACTGTGAGGATCAACCGACACTTTCGGTAACCTCATGTTGCATACATCACTCGCACAAACACGAAAATTAAGTTATCACTCATGATAAACAAAGTAAATAATAATAATAAAACACGATTGCCAAAACCCTAAATCAGTGTACTTCACCAAACGAAGTCCAAAAAAGCGAAGAAGGGAAAATGATTTGAAAAACTCTCAATGGTGGACCGACGATGTTTTCGATCCAGCCGGCAGAGATGAACTGAAGTCTTAGACATGGGAATGATTCCTTGGACCACCCTGTGACGGGTGTTACCACCTACCTCCCAACCACCACAAGGCGGTTGCCTCGTTTTGAAAAATTCTGCCGATTTAGAGATATCAGCTATATATATATATAACTGCCAGGTAAGTACTATTCATAAAATCCTCTTTTTCTCTTCAGGGGAGTAGACGCAGCCAAGGATTTGTGGCCCAATTCAGAGAGAACAGGCTTGAAAGCCTGCGTAACCGCTCTGACTAGTGCCCCAAACCATGGCTGCTGGCTGGCAGCTGCGCTGTAAGACACTCCCTCTGGAGGACCGATCTCTGGGAGGAGTTTCCAAAGGGGGGTTCGCCTGAAAAGAAAAGGAAGAAGAAATGTCCCTGGACCTTTCTGGAAGCTTCCCTTCCACCAGCGAGCGCGCTGTTCTGCGCTTGCGGGGAGGGGAACGTGGCGATGGCAACCTTGCCGTGCACTGTCCTGCAGTCTCGTGTGCGGGAGGGTATTGGCGCTCGCGCAAAGGGGAAAACCCAGGGTCGTGCACGGGAGACTGTTGGCGCGCGCGCGGGGGACTGCTGATGTGCATGCTCGAGGGCGCGTAGAAGCGTGCGCAGGAGACACAGGAGAGTGCGCAGGAGGCTGATTGTGCGCTCGCGCGCGTGTGGCCGCGCAGGATCAGGATGATGGTCCCGTGGGCGTGCGGGCCAGAGATCACGCGCCCCAGAAGATGTCGTAGGGCGCGCGCGCAGAAGAGATATCCCTTGCGCGCGGGCGCGCAGTCGGAACCTCTGTGCGTTGGCGCGCCTCTTGCGGCGCACGTCAGGCTGGCGGTGTATAGCTGCTGTGGGGAATGGGTGTGGGCGCGTGTATCCTCGTAGGCGCGAGCAGATGAACGCTCGCGATTGTGCACAGGAGATAGTAGGCGGCGCATTGCCGAGCGCTGGAGAGTAGGTGAAGTCTTAGACTTCCATACCGGCCCGAGATCCGAAGATCTTGGGCGCGCAGGAGAGATGACAGTACGTGGGCGCTGGCGCGCAGGGTGTTGGATCAGCAAGCTGACCTTCAGCAGTCCTCCGAAGAGGAGTCTGTGAGTGAACTCCTCCGAGGGGGAGAATCACCGGCAGGAGAGACTGTTGGACTTAGTTTCTCCCTCGTAAGTTGAGCAGGAACGGGAGAAACTACGCCTTCAGCTACTGCGGGATGAGAAGAGGCAGAGGTATTAGGAGATACCGCATTGGATACCTCTGACACCACAACGTCGACAATAGACAGAGGATCAACCTCTGCCAAAGTCGGCGATTGCTTGACAGCGGCACCCAATCGGATGATGTCAAGAAGTGCTTCCTTGGAGGGCGAACCCTCGAGCCCCAAGGAAGACCAAAGCTGAAACAAATTAGATAA
This sequence comes from Palaemon carinicauda, assembly GCF_036898095.1. Taxonomy (NCBI): domain Eukaryota; kingdom Metazoa; phylum Arthropoda; class Malacostraca; order Decapoda; family Palaemonidae; genus Palaemon; species Palaemon carinicauda. The sequence goes on from NC_090744.1 coordinate 96,506,822, forward strand.
ATTTAAATCCTCCCCCGGGGGGAGAGGTGGAGCTGCCTCGCTAGGGGAGGCAATGCCATCTCTCGAACCCCGAGTTCGGGAAACAGAACCACGGTCTACGCTACCACTCGACGGTCTCTCGAAAGAGACCGATCGAGCGGGAGCTTCGGAGGAGGTTTGGGCAACGGAAGAAGAGTCCTTGGGATTTTCTCCTTTCAAAGAAAACTTCGAAGGAGAAATATCCCGCCTGGACTCTTTCTTACGTCGACGAGAAAACCTCTCCCACTGGAAGGTAGACCACTCCCTACACTTATTACCACTATCACACCGTTGGCCTCTACAGTAAGGGCAAAGGGTGTGAGGGTCTGTCTCGACCGCCGACATAAATGTTCCACAGGGGCGGTCGGGTAATCCAGAACAGGTGCGCATATTCGCAGAGGCCAACTTCACACTCTAACCTGTTAAAGAAAAAGCAAAAAGACATTAATGGCTGCCAAGAGAGAGGCGAGGGTAAGAGCAGACACGTCCGACTACCACCCGAGCCGAGAGCAAAGTGAGCTCAAGCACAGGTGTGTGTGGGGGGGGGGGGGTAGCAAGTTACCCTCCCTTACCTCCCGCTAACTAGCGGGGGGGTAGTAAACCCTCGTTAAAATTCTATTGGCTCATCATTTCCGCTACGCCGAAAGTAATACCCCTATTAAATAGCGTGGTTTGTATGTCAGCTACGGAATAACTATCCCTTTTGAGTTTACGTCTATACCTGTCAAACTCAATCCAGTCATGCTCTGATGAAAGAACACACTCATCACAACGATCCCCCAAATCACATTCTTTACCTCTGCAAGTAACGCAGAGAGAATGTGGATCAAGAGAAGCTTTAGCCATTCGGGTCTTGCACCCACTCACACACAACCTAAAAGTTATAGGGGGGTGGCCATTTTGAAAAATTTAAAGAGAAATCAAACAAGCAAGGGTCAAAATTTTCTAAATCCAATTGTATTAAAGAATATCCAAAAGGGAAATCAAACAAGCGGGAATCAACAACCAAAGTTTTGTACTTCACCAAAGTAAGATCAATAAATTGACGAGCAGAATATCCATGTGTCGCCGCTAGTGACGGCAGGGAATATATGAGGGTTTCTGGAATGGTTTCCAGGTACCTCGCTAGGGCACAGGGGTGGTACACCTGGCTATCCAATCGGCGATTGGCGCGAGTTTTGAATTTTCTGCCGTAACGTCAGGGACGTAAGCTATATACTGTATATAACTACCAGGTAAGTCTTATGTTTAAAATTGAGGAACAAGGAGATGCAAATTTGAATGAAGCATACCATGGCAAGAAAATAATTTCTGTAGCACAATATTCCTAGTAAAGAAAATACAAAAAATTGTCCCTGGTGTATTTACGTACTGGTAATCTGAAGTTCTGGTGAAAATAATTAGAGAAAAATGTTATTTTCATTAGTAAAATAAATTTTTGAATATACTTACCCGATAATCATGTAGCTGTCAACTCCGTTGCCCGACAGAATTCTACGGGAGGGATACGCCAGCTATCACTATACTAGAAGGGGGTGTACTCACAAGCGCCACCTGTGGCCAGGTACTACAGTACTTGTTGTTGACGCCACCTCACTTTTTCCTCGGTCCACTGGTTCTCTATGGGGAGGAAGGGTGGGTCAATTAAATCATGATTATCGGGTAAGTATATTCAAAAATTTATTTTACTAATGAAAATAACATTTTTCAATATTAAACTTACCCGATAATCATGTAGCTGATTCACACCCAGGGGGGTGGGTGAAAAACCAGTGTACAAGACTAAAGGATAGCTAAGTATCCCGTATTTCATATAATCAGTTATCCACAATAACAATGAAATAAAAAGTACCTGGTAAGGAAGTCGACTTGAACCGTTACTCTGCCTTTAATAAGATCGTCTTCCTTACTGAGCGCAGCGTTCCTCTTGGAAGGCTGAATCAACTCAAAGGTGCTAAAGTATCAAGGGCTGCAACCCATACTAAAGGACCTCATCACAACCTTTAACCTCGGCGCTTCTCAAGAAAGAATTGACCACCCGCCAAATCAACAAGGATGTGGAAGGCTTCTTAGCCGACCGTACAACCCATAAAAAGTATTCAAGAGAAAGGTTAAAAGGTTATGGGATTATGGGAATGTAGTGGCTGAGCCCTCGCCTACTACTGCATTCGTTGCTACGAATGGTCCCAGGGTGTAGCAGTACTCGTAAAGAGACTGGACATCTTTGAGATAGAATGATGCGAACACTGACTTGCTTCTCCAATAGGTTGCATCCATAACACTCTGCAGAGAATGGCTCTGTTTGAAGGCCACAGAAGTAGCCACAGCTCCCACTTCATGTGTCCTTACCTTCAGCAAAGCAAGGTCTTCTTCCTTCAGATGAGAATGTGTTTCTCTAATCAGAAGCCTGAATAGTCAGAAACTGAGTTCTTAGAACTTGGAAAAGAAGGTTTCTTGATAGCACACTATAAGGCTTCTGATTGTCCTCGTAAAGGTTAAGACCTTTTTAGATAGTACCTAAGAGCTCTAACTGGGCAAAGTACTCTCTCCAGTTCATTCCCCACCAAGTTGGACAGGCTTGGGATCTCGAACGACTTAGGCCAAGGACGTGAAGGAAGCTCGTTTAGCAAAAACCGAGCTGCAAGGAACATGTAGCCGTTTCAGATGTGAAAACAATGATCCTGCTGAAGGCGTGGATCTCACTTACTCTTTTAGCTGTTGTCAAGCACATGAGGAAAAGAGTTTTTAATGTGAGGTCCTAAAAAGAGGCTGATTGGAGAGGTTCAAATCTTGATGACATAAGGAACCTTAGGACCACGTCTAGATTCCAGCCTGGAGTGGACAACCGACGTTCCTTTGAGGTCTCAAAAGACCTAGGGAGGTCCTGTAGATCTTTGTTGGTGGAAAGATCCAAGCCTCTGTGGCGGAAAACCGCTGCCAACATACTTCTGTAACCCTTGATCGTAGGAGCTGAAAGGGATCTTACTTTCCTTAGATATAACAGGAAGTCAGCAATCTGGGTTACAGTGGTACTGGTTGAGGAAACTGCATTGGTCTTGTACCAGCTACGGAAGACTTCCCCTTGAGACTGATAGATTCCGAGAGTGGATGTTCTCCTTGCTTTGGCAATCGCTCTGGCTGCCTCCTTCGAAAAGCCCCTAGCTCTTGAGAGTCTTTCGAAAGTCTGAAGGCAGTCAGACGAAGAGCGTGGAGGATTGGGTGTACCTTCTTTACGTGAGGTAGACGTAGAAGGTTCACTCCTAGAGGAAGAGTCCTGGGAATGTCGACCAGCCATTGCAGTACCTCTAAGAACCATTCTCTCGCGGGCCAGAGCGGAGCCAACCAACGTCAGCCGTGTCCCTTGCGAGAGGAGAACTTCTGAAGTACCCTGTTGACAATCTTGAACGGCGGGAATGCATACAGGTCGAGATGGAACCAATCCAGCAGAAAAGCATCCACGTGAACTGCTGCTGGGTCTGGAATCGGAGAACAATACAATAGGAGTCTCTAGGTTATCGAGGTAGCGAACAGATCTATGGTTGGCTGACCCCACAGGGCCCAAAGTCTGCTGCAAACATTCTTGTGAAGGGTCCACTCTGTGGGGATGACCTGACCCTTCCGGCTGAGGTGATCTGCCATGACATTCATACCGCCCTGAATGAACCTCGTTACCAGCGTGAGCTTTCGATCTTTAGACCAGATGAGGAGGTCCCTTGCGATCTAGAACAACTTCACGAAAGAGTCCCTCCCTGCTTGAAGATGTAAGCCAGGGCTGTGGTGTTGTCAGAGTCCACCTCCACCACTTTGTTAAGCTGGAGGGACTTGAAGTTTATCAAGGCCAGAAGAACCGCCAACAACTCCTGCAATTGATGTGAAGTGTCCTTGCTCCTGATTCCATGTTCTCGATCATTCCTGTCCGTCCAAAGTCGCACCCCAGCCCGTGTCTGATGTGTCCGAGAGGAGACGGCGGTCGGGTTTCTGAACAGCCAAAGGTAGACTTCCTTGAGAAGAAAGCTGTTCTTACACCACGCGAGAGAAGACCTCCTCTCTTCGGAAACAGGAACTGAGACCGTCTCTAGCGTCATGTCCTTTATCCAGTGAGCAGCTAGATGATACTGAAGGGGGGGAGGAGGATTCTCCCTAACACGATGAACAGGGCCAGCGATGAAAGTGTCCCTGTTAGACTCATCCACTACCTGACTGAGCATCGGTTCCTTCTCAGCATGCTCTGGATGCATTCTAGGGCTTGGAAGATCCTTGGGGCCGACGGAAAAGCCCGAAAAGCTCGACTCTGAAGATCCATACCCAGGGAGACAATGGTCTGGGATGGGATGAGCTGAGACTCCTCAAAATTGACCAGGAGGCCCAGTTCCTTGGTCAAATCCATAGTCCATCTGAGAATCTCCAGACAGCGACGACTTGTGGGAGCTCTTAAAAGCCAGTCGTCTGACGGAGCCGGACACAAGATCATGGTACTGCTGCACAGTCTGTGAACTGTCAACCATGGGGAAGCGAGGAAGTACAGTGACAACCCGAAGCTGTCTAGACTGTCTGGGTCGTACAGACAACTCCTTATCGGGTTGCTGAGGTTGCCGCACTGCGTCACAACAAGTCACTTCTGCTGGTTGTTGAACGTCTTCCCAGTGACACACTGACTCCGTAAACAAAAAATCCTTTAACAAGGACTAAGCTTGGACTGCATGTCTTGCAACACAGCTCAAGGTCTAAGGGAGCAGGTGTGGTAACAGACGGGGTTAGTGACTGAAGTGGAACCATTACCTTCCCTGGAAGCATGTATGCTTAAATAAAAGTTCATAGGAGGCTACGCAGCTAAAGGCTCCTCTCCAAATGACAGAGTCCTCAAGGGAATATCAGAAGGAGGGAGAAAAGCACTTTCTCATCTACAGGGACCATATCCGAGAAAAGTTAAGTTCTCTCAGTGAGGGTTTCAATGGTGCAAAAGCAGCAGACTAGAAGGCAACGTTATGAAACTGCTTGACAGTCTAGTGAGTTGGCAACAACCAAAGATGTATGACTGAGAAGCATGCGGTAAGGAATGCAGAGCATGTTGTATGCAGAGCATGCTGTATGCAGAGCATGCTGTATGTAGAGCATGTTGTATGCAGAGCATGCTGAATGCAGAGCATGCTGTATGCAGAGCATGTAGTATGCAGAGCATGCTGAATGCAGAGCATGCTGTATGCAGAGCATGTTGTATGCAGAGCATGCTGTATGCAGAGCATGCTGTATGTAGAGCATGTTGTATGCAGAGCATGCTGAATGCAGAGCATGCTGTATGCAGAGCATGTTGTATGCAGAGCATGCTGTATGCAGAGCATGCTGTATGCAGAGCATGCTGTAAGGTAAGCAGAGCGTGTTGCATGGCGTTTAACATTTCTCAGAAATTCCATGACCAGTGCTAGAGTGCTTCATGCATGCTTGCATGGGGTTTTAATATCAACATAATATTTACCTTACATTCATAACTCATGATTCATTTTTGTTTTGAAGATATTTTTGCCATATTTTGCGATATTGCTAAAAATATATTGCAAGGAATACATATATATTTTTATATAAGTAAGACAAATAACCTCCATTATCATAATGTTTGTGTAGGCATACATGTATATGATTACAAATGCAAGTTATGAAAGTAATGAGGTGTTATTATTGTCATTTGTAATTTCTCAAGTTGAGGAGAAAGTGGCAGATGCATGTGTTGAGGTGGCTGACTCATAGCATGAGGTTGCTGCCTCAAGAGTTGCGCTTGCTGTAAGGGTTGCGGATGCGCAGTAGCAGGTTCCTGAGGAACGAGTTAAGGTTCCTGAGGTGTGAGCTGCGAGAGTTGATGTAGCGGCTGCGCAGAACGCAGTTCTTGTCTCGCGAGTTGAGGTTCCTGAGGAGCTAGCCTAAGCTGCAGCGAGTGCTGAGGTGGCTGCCTCACTGATGGAAGAGGTAGTCGTACCTCAAGAGATTGTTGCCTCTCTGGTGGAACCGCAAGCGGAAGCGGAGGAAGTAAGGCATAAGATTCCTGCTCCCATTGCTGAGGTTGCCTTAAGGAAGGCGGAGGTTGCTGCACACCGCTGGTAACTGGCAACTCAGTACGCGGTAAGGTATCCTGAGGAACCTCAACATCGTACGCCTGGCAGACTGGACTGCGGTGAGGCGGAGCGATCGCAGGAGGAGGTGTAACCTTCTCAGCCTGACACTCACGCATTAAGACCGCAAGCTGTGACTGCATGGACTGCAGCAAAGTCATCTTGGGGTCGGCAGACGCTAAGGTCTGCTGAGGCAAAGCTTTAACAGAAGATGAGGTCTGTTACGGCATCACCTTACCTCTCTTAGGAGGTGTGCAGTCACCTGATGACTGCGGAGAGTCAGAGCTAACCCAATGACTGCATCCGGGTTGTAGAACTCTAACTTCGTACGTCTGGCATAGGTCTGGACTTTACGTTTAAGAGGTCTTGAGACCTGAGACCAGCGTTTTCTCCCCGAAATTTCTTCTGCAGACGAGCAAAATAAGGGCTCAATCGTCTGCGGGTGGGAGTGACGGTCTCTGTAAGACACGCCCGCAACCACCGAGGATACTTCTGTGCGCCGATCAAGGCCTGCCGAATCCTTTTGCCCTTCGACATTGCTTCTCCCCTGGGCTTGGGAGCTTGCAAGAGGTCCCGGACTGGGAGGACGACTGGCACGCACAGAAGTACCCTCACGCACAACACTGACACTTTGCGCTAATCACTTATCACTTTTGATTTTCTGTTTGCACTTATTTCACTGAACTCGAAACTTTAAGTGGTTTGTACCTGAAACACGCAATTCTATCCTTTCTCAAAAGTTAGTAATTGCGAAAACAGAATTACAATGTAACAGAAAAATCTAATGAAAGATAAATAATTCAGTGGCTGGAAAGAGACTAAACACTAGATTATATAAACTACGTTTAAATTCTCTCACCGCATAAAGCTTGAGAACAAGAAAAAACTCTAGAAACGTTTACCTTCTTCCCTTAAAGAGACTAGGGAGAAGAGCAAAAACGATAACAACGTTACTCGCTTGAACGAAACGTTTATCCTCCTCTTTCTCCCTCCGTCTCTATCTCTCTCTCTCTCTCTCTCTCTTGACTTAGAACCTGAGAGAAGAGCCCAATCATATATATCGTTAAAACATATTATTGTTAAAGGAAAATATTCCTCAAAATGAAAAGTTCCTTTATTAGAATTAAAACCATTAAGTTAAGAAAGAATGAACAAAACGCTAGACACGGTTACTCTTACTGCAACGTGACACCGTGAAAATTCTCTCTCTATCGTAACGATAGAACGCAAGTTGAACGTTCTGAACGTCAACAACTGCAGAGACAAAACAAAACGTTAGTTCAACTTTGAAAACAGTACGAGACTATCAAAGAAATTCTTTCAAAAACATTAAAATAGCATAATATGTTAACAGGTAAAACCGAAATGACGGGCTCAATGTTAATTAACTTCGGTACCAAGAAAAGACCGCCTACTATTAGGAAAGGTCGAATATAAACAAATATAAAAATTAATTTTAATAAGTTTATAATAAAAGGAAGTTAATCGAAGAGGCCTATAAAAGGCGGAGAGATATAAAATAAATCTATAACAAAATTAAGAAAGAGAGTCTATACTCTCTTAGACACCAACACTTCCGTCTAAGGGAAGGGTCGGCCATTTAAAGGTGAAAGAGAGTTCATACTCTCTTCGTCACCCTAATAATTAAATTAATTCCAAAAGCTAGCTAAGCTAACAAAGAAGTTTCCAGTATAGCGAATAGCTGCAAATTTAGAGAAATACTTCACCAAACCGTGAACAATACTCCAAAATCATAAGCGTATCCAAGAACGTCTTGCCGGAAGCACGACAGAGGAAAAAGTGAGGTGGCGTCAACAACAAGTACTGTAGTACCTGGCCACAGGTGGCGCTTGTGAGTACACCCCCTTCTAGTATAGTGATAGCTGGCGTATCCCTCCCGTAGAATTCTGTCGGGCAACGGAGTTGACAGCTACATGATTATCGGGTAAGTTTAATATTGAAAATCTTATTTTTTTCAAATTGTAGACGTTTTAAGATTCCAGAGGACATTACTGAAAAACCAGATTAAAAGCGAAATAAACACAAGAGCGCCATCTAACCCCAGGTTTCCTACCTAACATAGCAGCCATACCGTTCCCTATTTATTTACAGGGGCTATGCTGCTCCTCTCCTAAACTGCCATATTCTTAGCTTATTCTAAGATTAAGTCTCCACTGTCTTTGCTTCCCACCAAGCTTAACTCCTCCAACTGTGTTTTTCGTATATAGTTCCTAGTTTAACCTGTCCAAAAAAACTGAAAATTACGTATTTCTGGCAATTACCAACATCAAAACCAGTTCAAAATACCTATAAACACACCAGTAAAAATTTTTATTTGCTACAAAAAGGGAAATAGCCACTAATTTTGGATGCCGTTTATATGAACATCTTTCTTAAATTCTACCATAGATCTTCTTTCCCACCGTTATCCTTATTTTAAAGGGTAGGTTACCTGATGCGCCCTCTCCAATGTTTTCTATCAAAGGCATCCTCTTCCACCAAGCCTCTTCTCTCCATATCATCCTTCACCTTATCTCGCCATCGTATTTTCTGCCTCCCTCTCGATCTTTTCCCACTAACAAGCTTACCAAGCCCTCCTCACTCCCTCCGCACCATCCATTCTTAACAAACGCCCAAACCATCTCAGTCGTGACACTCTTATCACCTCTGTAATCCTTACTATGTCAGCCATTCTTCTCATTTCATTACTTTCCAATCTTTCAAGCAGTGATACAGTATTCCCCTAATCCACCTTAGAATTCTCATCTCTGTTCTCAACCTCTGCTTCCCTTTTTCATCTTAGAGCACAGGTTTCTGATCCATAAATTAATAAGGGTCTTATTACTGTGCTTATACATCTTGGCTGTTTTAAATATGATGTAGTTGGGGAAGGAGCTTGTATTAGAAATGTGTTAGGAAATTAGCCAAGAAAAAGTCATACGCCAGTTTAAACAGTTCCGATTGGAGATTATAAATGAATACCAGTACATGTACTAATAATACAGAAAATGTCAAATAAAAAATGAGAAATCAAAATTTGGACAAGAGAACTTCCTGTCAAAAATTTTATGAACTGTTCTCTGGATCTTCTTGTGTCCTGGCAACCAGAACAAAAGGAGTAAAAATTTAATTTTTGCATAGGACGTAACTGGTGAGTTATGTTATGGTGATCAAACTTCTTGTGTCCTGGCAACCAGAACAAAAGGAGTAAAAATTTAATTTTTGTGTAAGACGTAACTGTTGAGTTATGTTATGGTGATCAAACTGGTGCTTTAGTAGGGGTATATCAAATTATGTAGGTAATATTTTGGCTGAGTCCCACCCAGCCATTACCACTTGCCAGTAGCCTACATAGGAACTTGATTTTTTTTTTTTTTTGTGAGAGAAGCGAGCGCACGACGCAGCAAAAACCATTAGCTTTCATTAATACAGTATTTCAATAGAGTCCTTAATGGTTTTTGCTGTGCCGTGTGCTTGTTCCGCTTGCGAAAGAAGAAAAACATCAAGCTCCTGTGTACTGGCAAGCAGTAAAGGCTGGGTGGGACTCTTAACAAAATATTACCAATTAGTTCACAAATAAAGTAAAACCCCCAACAGAGTAAAGACTAATAAGTGATTAAATAACATAATTGAAGTAACATGTAAATACCATGGTGATTCATGTGCAGATAACGACAATACCCGAAAATGACACTCGTTCCTGTAATACAGTAAAAACTTCACCATTTTTTTCTAGCAAGCATTTCTTGGTCTGCCAATATAAAAAGGATCCACTGAACCAAAGGACATGGACACCTCAAGGGGAGGGTGTATAAATTAGGCCTCACTGTGGCAACATATTTTGTATGGAATTAAAGATATAACTGCCAAAACAAGACAAAAATATGAAAATACCCCAACTCAATCATCCCATGTGACAGTCATATTGGTAGGTTAAGAGGATTCCATACTATATGTATTCCTTTCATCTTTTAATTCAGGGGAAAATCATCTGAAATATCCCAGGTGTTGGTTGCAAATCTAAACAATACCGTTCTATCTTGGATTAACATAAAAGGGAAATTTTGTACTGCTAACGTAATGTGTAGTTTGTCAATTCGGTCACCTTCACGTGCAGTCCTACCTCTCTCTTGTTAAAACAATATATTTTACATATAAACTTACCAATTAAAATTCTCCACGGGTAAATGTGAATTAACTAAATAATGCTACGCCAAGTTGCCCATATGATGTATGGTAAGCAGCAGCCACGTTTTTAACATACGTTCCTTAGACTAGTTGTTCAGATCGTTCCATCAATGTTTATTATTATGTTCGACTTAATTCTAACAGCCCTGGCTTCGGTGTCGTAATCGTTTCTCTTTTTACAAACTCAGATTCATTTACATAAAAATCACGAGGATAAATCTTATTAAAACATTATAATTTAAGTAAATTATTTCTTATACAAATAACTGCAAAAACGTTTTGTTCTGATAATGTATCAGTTGAAGACAGAGTCAAGTTCATGTGTTGGGAGGAAGCATTTTCCTCTTTATCGGCACCTCTGTAATTTCCTTCTCTATTTATTCTGTGATTTCATTTATTATTATTATTATTATTATTATTATTATTATTATTATTATTATTATTACTTGCTAAGCTACAACCCTCGTTGGAAAAGCAGCATGCTATAAGCCAAGGGATCCCAACAGGAAAAATAGCCCAGTGAGGAAGGAAACAAGGAAAAATAAAATATCTTAAGAACAATAACAACAATAAAACAAATATTTTCTCTATATACTATAAAAACTATTACAAAACAAGATGAAGAGAAATTAGATAGAATAGTGTGCCCGAGTGTACCCTCAAGCAAGAGAACTCTAACGGTCTAACCCAAGACAGTGGGAGACCATGATACAGAAGCTATGGCACTACCCATGACTAGAGAACAATGGTTTGATTTTGTAATGTCCTTCTCCTGGAAGAACTGCTTACCATAACTAAAGAGTCTCTTCTACCTTTACCAAGAGGAAAGTGGCCACTAAAAAAAAATGCAGTGCAGTAGTTAACCCCTTAGGTGAAGAAGAATTATTCGGTAATCACAGTGTTGTCAGGTGTATGAGGAAGAGGAGAATCTTTGAAGAATAGGCTAGACTATTCGGCGTATGTGTAGGCATAGGGAAAATGAACCGTAACCAGAGAGAAGGATCCAATGTAGTACTGTCTGGCAAGTCAAGGAACACCATAACTCTCTAGCGGTAGTATCTCAACGGGTGGCTGGTGCCCTGGCTAACCTATTACATTTTTATGGCTCCTGGCATAGTTTATTTTCTTTCGTATACTCTTTCCTCCTAATATAAAGCATTAAAAAATATTTTCTGTTTTCCCTCTCCATATGACTGCTGTAAGCTCCATACACTATATTACTTCACCAATAATGAAAGCACTTCAAAGACAAGGAGTTAATGAATCTTATGTTTGAACACTTGAAGATATCGACACTGGAACTGGAAGTACGGCCATCCTGAGACTATTGATTTAAAGATGGTGAGAGAATGCCTATTGAGAAAGTAGTTAGACAGGGAGACCCAATCTCTGCTAAATATTCACAGTGCGATAGGACCAGGAAAGCAGCCTTTAAAGTAAGGTAAGATTTGCAGATTGCATAGTTCTATTTAGTGAATCGTTGGCAGAATTGCAAAAGATGATAGAATGTTTGAATAAAGAAAGCAAAAATGTAGGATTGAAATGAACATGAGTAAAACTAAGATAATGTTCACTAGAAATGCAGAAAGACAACAAAATAGGGTTATGGATGAACCTCTAGTGATTGTTAATGTATATACGTAATAAGGACAGACAGTGTTTCCTTAGGACATTAAACCAAAATTAAAAGAAGGATAAACATAGGATGGAGAGCTTTTGATATACAAATTGAGATTATGAAAAGTAAAATGTAGATTTCTCTAAAAAGAAAAATATTTAATCAGATGGTCCTACCGGTAGTAACTTATGAATCAGAAACCCAGAACCTTACTAAAGCCTTTGCTCATAAGCAAGTTGAAACTCAAGCTATGGAAAGAATCATGATAGGAATAACACTAAAGGACAGAAAAATTGCAAAATGGATACGAAAGCAAACTAAATTAGAGGATATTTTAGCAACTTGTAAGGAAAAGAAATGGACATGGGCGTCCTATATAATGCGGATGGCAGATAATAGATGGATATTAACAATAGCAGAATGGGTTCGTAAAGATTGCACAAGAAACAAAGCAAGGGGGAAAGACGATGGATTAACAAGCTAAGAAAATTTGTGTGTATAGACTAGCATAGAAAGACCATACAAATACACAAGTAGAGAGACACATCTTAGGCTTTTATACTGCAGTGGAGTATAATCAATTCTTTTTAGCGAGGCAGATTAGCACCGACTCGCAGGGGTGCCCTTTTCGCTCGGAAAAGTTTCCTGATGGCTGATTGGTTGGGCAAGATAATTCTAACCAATCAGCAATCAGGAAACTTTTCCGAGATAAAAGGGCACCACTGCGATTCAGTGCAAAGGCGCCTCATTAAGAAAAATTGAGTATAATTACGATTGATGACGATATATATATATATATATATATATATATATATATATATATATATATATATATATATATATATATATATATATATATACACACACACACACACACGCTATAGTGTGCTATTGCCAGCTATTCCTCTAGCACTCTAGCCGGATATTGAAATCATATCTTTCCAATATACACTATTACTTTACTTTTACTTTCAGGGCTACTTTTCTGGTCCTATATCTGCAGGGGAGTCCTTCTCTCTACAGGACATTCACGCTCAGTTTATCGTATATATTCTTGGTATGACAATGAAATATGGTATGACAATGAAAATAGTATGACAATAAGACAATCACCAACAGATTTAGTAGATTTTAGAACAAAGCCCTTAGAAAGATATTGGGAGTTAAATGGCAGGACATGATTAGAAATGGGACTTTAAGAGAGATTGCTCGAGTGCCATATATGGACGAGATCATGATGAGGGGTAGATGGAGATAGTTTGGGCATGCTCTTTGCTCTCCCCAAGAGAGATCAGTTCACCAAACGTTCAGCCTGGCTCCACAAGGCACTAGAAGAGTTGGAAGACCCAGACCTACATGGCTGAGAACTATAAAGTGCAAAGTAGAAGCTGATGGATGAAGTATTGAATCAAAAGCTCAACATAGGGACGACTGGCAAAATCTAATCGAGGCCCTTTGCTTCAATAGGCGTTGGAGGAGATTAATAATGATTTAGCCTTTCACACCACATATCGCATGTTTATTGTTATATTTACGTTGTCAAATCACTTAGAAAACCATAAAGTCTTCAGTTTCTCCATAATATCTTCAGTCTTTCAGATGTCTAGCGGGAGCTTATTATTATATTCTTTTAGCCTCATATTTGAAAGCTCTAGATAGGTAGTAGGTTGCAGGTTGGCCAGGGCACCAGCCATCCGGTAGAGTGTTAGTTTTTGGGTCCTTTGACTGGCCAGACAGTACTATATTGGATTCTTCTCTCTGATTACGGTTCATTTTCCTTTTGCCTACACATACACCGAATAGTCTGGCATATTCTTTACCTATTCTCCTCTGTCCTCATACACCTGACAACACTGAGATTACCAAAATACAATTATTCACTCAAAGAGTTAACTACTACAATGTAATTGTTTCAGTGGCTACTTCCCCTTTGGTAAGGGTAGAAGAGACTCTTTAGCTATGGTATGCAGCTCAAAATCAAATCATTGTTCTCTAGTCTTGGGTAGGGGCCGTAGCCTCTGTACCCAGGTCTTCCACTGTGTTGGGGTAAAGTTCTCTTGCTTGAAGGTACACTCAGGCACACTATTCTATTCTATTTCTCTTCCTGATATAATTTTTTTGAAGATTTTATAGTTTGTATATGAAGATTTATTTAAATGTTACTTTTATATAAGTATTTTAATCTAATTGTTAATTAATTCTCTTGTAGTTCATTTATTTCCTTATTTCCTTTCCTCACCGGGCTATTTTCCTTGTTGGAGCCCTTAGGCTTATAGCATCCTGCTTCTCCTACTAGGGTTGTAGCTTAGCAATCGATAATACTACTACTACTACTACTACTACTACTACTACTACTACTACTACTACTAATAATAATAATAATAATAATAAGAGGCCAACTACTATTTTGCTGTCACGACCGGCGAATATTTCTTGATAAACTTGTTGCTGACAGCAAGGTCTACTGTATAGACCATGGGTTCTCAACCTTTTTGGCCCATGCACCCCTTTCACCATTTGCAATGATGTCATTCCCCCCCCCCCCCCCCCCCGCTTCCCGTCTTTTCCAAATTTGTCTGTCTCAAAAAGTGCACTGTATATAATATGCAAATATTACTAAAAATCCTTTTATTTTCTATTTTTCAAACGGTATTATACATTGAAAGTTTTACATGGATTATTTTTATAATGGAATATTACAAATTATATGCAAATTGAAAATATCGATGGATATATAAAACTTGAATGAAGGTAAAATAGTTTTTTTAAATTTATAAGAACTGTTTAACAGGCCAAACTGAAGCTGATGCAACAAACAAAAAGTTCGATAGGGTAACGATATTATAAATCTGTAATCATATTTATTCAGAAGATTACATTTCATCGATTGACGAAACCTATGATTGTTTTTTCTTAGCCAATTGTGGGATACGCGGATGAGTGCTTGAAAGAGCACAACGCAGGTAATTTTCTACCTCTAGTATACTGCGCTGCTTCGTTTTAATTTGTAACAAAGATGTGGATACAAACGGAAGCAATACATGGATAGCCATTTCTGCCACTTTTTGGTAGGAATCGCACATCAGAGGCCAAAATTCTGTTATTGATTTCTCATCGAACATATCTCTTACACCCGAATCACCTTTTAACTCCAAAAACTCATCTTGACAATCATCAGGAACTTTTTCAACCGACAGTTAGAATGGATTTCTGACTAAATCCAACTCATCATCACTAAGTTCGTGAAAATATCGTCTGAATTCATTTTCCAGTGCTGTCAAATGCTACAAAATTTCATTTTTTGCAAATTGTGGAAGCACCTTGTCTTCACCACAAAAATCAAGAATGGATGACAGTTTCTCAAACATTACTAAATTTTCTGCATTTACCCTTTTCCTCTAATTTTCAAGCTTGCTCATGAAAGCTTCCAAGGCATCTACGAATTCTATAATGTCTGTATTCCTTCCTAGCATCTGAAGATTCAGTTTATTTAGTTGCTCAATTATATCAACAAAATAGGCAAGACGCATGATCTATTTCTCATCACTCAGCCAGGCAGGAAATTCTGTTTTACCTTGCACTTCAAAAAACAATTTGAGCTCATCTCTAAGCTCAAATACTCGCTCAGTTACATTTCCTCTTGAACGCCAACGAACATTTGTGTGAAAAAGAAGCGAATGATCGGTTGCATCCATATCAGTACATAACTGCTTGAAAAGTCGTGAGTTGAGAGCCCCTCCTTTGACGAAATTTACAATTTTAATTGCTTGATCCAAAACCTTCTCTAGCGGAGCAGGAAGTGTTTTTGAGGCTCGTGTCTGACGATGGCTCATACAATGAATGCCTTTCACTTTTGGAGCTCGCTTTTTCACACATACTTGGAATTCTGATTTTGTCCCTAACATAGCTGTTGCTCCTTCTGTACAACACCCACCGATATTATCCCACGAAAGATTTTCTGATTCAAAAAAAGATGAAACCTTCTCCAAAATATCAGAGGCCTTGGTAGTTAGTTCCAGAGGAGAACAAAAGAAAACTCCTCTTTAAATGAACCTGAGGGAACATACCTTGCAAACACCATCAACTGGGAACATGATGCCACATCAGTTGATTCATCAAGTTGAATTGAAAACAAGCTAAATGCTGAAGACTTTATCTCCTGCACAACTTGATCCTTGATATTAGATTCTCAGTTATTTATAGTCCAGGAGTTCCCAACCTTGGAATTGCCAAGTAATTTTCTTGGGACCTACTTAATTCCCTAGCCATCTGTCTCTTCTTCAGTACCTTTTACAATCCTAGGATTAACTTGGGTGGTCACTTGTATATTACTATCTAATCCATTTTTCCTGGGCCAGCACATGATATAATGCAATCCCACGTGACAGGCCAGTTACGCCAAAGTCTATAATTGCTCTCCTCACCCATAAACTTACTTCGGTCACAATTCACCCCCTGAAAGCCCAAAATTCACCCCTGGGGGTGAATTTCACCCCCATTGAGAACCTCTGGTATAGACCTTGGCTGACAGAGTAGCCAATGCCTCATCTTGTAGAGAAGAACATCTTCTTCTTCTTCTTCTTCTTCTTCTTCTTCTTCTTCTTCTTCTTCTTCTTCTTCTTCTTATTATTATTATTATTATTATTATTATTATTATTATTAATTGCTAAGCTACAACCTTAGGTAGAAAAATAAGATGCCATTAACTCAAGGGCTCCAACAGAGAAAGAAGCCCAGTGAGGAAGGGAAACAAGGAAATAAATAAACTACAAGAGAAGTAATGAAGAAATAAAATTGAATTTTTAAGAACAGTAACAACATTAGAATCTATCTTTCATATAAAATATGTAAAAAGAACATAAGAGGAAGAAAAATAATATAGAATAGTGTACCCTCAAGCAAGAAAACTCCCCCTCAAGAAAGTGGAAGACCTTGTTACAAAGGCTACGCCACTACCCAAGACTAGAGAACAATGGTAGGATTTTGGAGTGTCCTTCTCCTAGGAAAGCTGTTTACATCAACTAAAGAGTCTCTTACCTAGAGGAAAGTAGTCACTGAACAACTACATTCCAGTAGTTAACCCCTTGAGCAAAGAAGAATTGTTTGATAATCTCAGTGTTGTCAGGTGTATGAGGATACAGAAGAATGTGGAAAGAATAGGCCAGACTATTCGGCGTATGTGTAGGCAAAGGAAAAATGAAGCTGTGAACAGAGAGGGATACAATGTAGTAATGTTTGGCCAGTCGATTCTCGTGGTCTAATGTGTTGATAAGACTGGATTTATATAACTGAGAACAGTTCTCATGTTGAATATAGCAAGGCTGTTCAGCCATTGTATGAACGCATGTTCAACATAATTTTACCTCACGTGTCCATGTTTTACCTTTCAATTGAAGAAGCGTAATAATGAATAACGAAAACATTGCACAGCGGACCGAGTTTCCTCGGTGTGGATCGATTTGTCTAAGAACCATTTATCTAATATTAGGAAAATTAGATAGTGAACGTTGTTACTTGTTGACCTTATGCATCCCTGTTTTATCCAGATTATTACACCAGAATCCATTTCCAGTTCACATCTTCGTAGGTCTCTTTTGTTTTATCTACTGTATTGCATTTGAGTGCGTTCCATTAAACATCGAGAGCATGGGGCTCTTTTCAACTCCACCTGGACCCAGAGAAATAAAGATTAGACAAACACCTTCGAATATTTTTTTCATATTCGTTTACTGTTTAGTTTTTTTTATAGTCATGTCTGTAAAGGAATAATTCCAAATTTTCACATAACACACACACACACACACACACACACACACACACATATATATATATATATATATATATATATATATATATATATATATATATATATATATATAATTGACACATGAAGCATATCTCTTATAACTCCTATTACTCAATGTAACAGGATTAAACGTCTCGATGATCTTTAGACAGTCTACTCATCCAGCATTTAATTCTAAATTACCATGACTAGATTGAATGCTAATATCAAAAGGCTTTTCATTAACATATTCCAATTCCCAGTGTTCGATCTTTGACTTAAACAGTTAAAGACATTGACCTTACATTCTTTCTCAATATAACTCGCGTGTAGCCTATCTCTAGTGTGGAAAGGTACGCCTACTCTCCTCCAAACCGGGGATTCCACAATTACCTTATATAGTAAGCTGAGATTCATTCCATTCGGTGCAAGGACTAACATTTCAATTTTTATTAGTTCTACGTTTAATTTTGCATCACACACACACAGATTGCCCGGACAGTATCTCCGGACGGAGGCTCTTAGACAATCAGTCATAGCCCCCAGGATTTTGCATCATTTTTACAGGGGTGTACATTGGCTCCAAAGATTGAGCCAGATCCTCTACTAAAATAGAAGAAGAAGAAGAAGAAGAAGAAGAAGAAGAAGAAGAAGAAGAAGAAGGCGTAAACTGAGGATATACAAAGTTAATTCTATAAGTGAGAAGATCATAACCCTGATTATGAACATTAGAATAGAAGTCTTGGGCTATGTAGATGATATGAAGTTTCAAAGCAACAATTAATACAAAGTAGAAAAGATATAAGCAACTGCCACAGTTAGGAAGAACTAAAGAAATTGATTTTTAGCAACAATCCACAGAAGTCAGAGGTGTTAGTAATAAGGCACAAAATAAAACTTTAAAAAGGTTAATGGAGTTGTGAGATGGAAGAAAAGAAACAGTTAAGGAATATAAATACTTTGGAAAATGGTACTCAGAAAAGGGAAATCATTGTCTTAGCATAAGTAAAAGGGAAACAAAAATAGAATACATGGTACAAGAAGTTAGGAAATGTGGAGAAAGTAACAGGGTAGGAGATTTAGCATTGCTTGTAAGAATGAAGATTTATGAAACAGTAGTAGTGCCTACAATGTTTGCAAATATTGAGACTTTACGCGTAATAAAAGACAAAGAAATGAAAGAGCTTGAGGGTATACAGTACAACATTATGAAAGGGATATTTGAACAGGCTGGAACTACAGCTTATTAGGGGTTAACAGCAGAAACAGGAATATATATATATATATATATATATATATATATATATATATATATATATATATATATATATATATATATATATATATATATGTGTGTGTGTGTGTGTGTGTATACACACACACACACACACACACATATATATATATATATATATATATATATATATATATATATATATATATATATATATATATATATATATATATATATATATATATAAAAACTTCTACCTCATACTTGGGATCGAACGCTAGCCCCTTCTAATGAAAGGTGACATGGTTGGTTTCGACCTGGCCTTTCATTAGAAGGGGCTAGCGTTCGATCCCAAGTATGAGGTAGAAGTTATATATATATATATATATATATATATATATATATATATATATATATATATATATATATATATATATATATATATATATATATGTGTGTGTGTGTGTGTGTGTATACACACACACACACACACACACATATATATATATATATATATATATATATATATATATATATATATATATATATATATATATATATATATATATATAAAAACTTCTACCTCATACTTGGGATCGAACGCTATCGACCTGGCCTTTCATTAGAAGGGGCTAGCGTTCGATCCCAAGTATGAGGTAGAAGTTTTTATATATATATATATATATATATATATATATATATATATATATATATATATATATATATATATATATAAACTTCTACCTCATACTTGGGATCGAACGCTAGCCCCTTCTAATGAAAGGCCAGGTCGAAACCAACCATGTCACGAGAGCCCATAAAAGAACTTGGAATCTGACGCTAACAGCTGTCCGAGGATTTACCTGGCGAGACATCAGTCTCTTACCAGCAAGTTTTACCCAATTTCCCGGGCCACCACGTGACACAATTGGTAGTAATTCATTCAAATTACCCCTAATGAGTCAATATGGATAAATATCAACACAACATCGTGTTCAAATAGAAATAAATTTCTACCTCATACTTGGGATCGAACTCTAGCCCCTTCTAATGAAAGGCCATATATATATATATATATATATATATATATATATATATATATATATATATATATATATATATATATATATATATATATATATACTGTATATATACACACACATACATATATATATATATATGTGTATATATGAATATACATATATATATATATATGTGTGTATATATATACAGTATATACATATATATATATACTGTATATATATATATATATATATATATATATATATATATATATATATATATATATATATATATATATATATATATATATATATATTATTATTATTATTACTATCCAAGCTACAACCCTAGTTGGAAAAGCAAGATGCTATAAGCCCAGGGGCTCCAACAGGGAAAAATAGCTCAGTGAGGAAAGGAAATAAGGAAATAAATAAATGAAGAGAACAAATTAACAATAAATCATTCTAAAAACAGTAACAACGTCAAAACAGACATGTCATAAATAAACTATTAACAGCATCAAAAACAAATATGTCATAAATAAACTATAAAAAGACTCATGTCCGCCTGGTCAACAAAAAAACATTTGCTCCAACTTTGAACTTTTGAAGTTCTACTGATTCAACCACCCGATTAGGAAGATCATTCCACAACTTGGTAACAGCTGGAATAAAACTTCTAGAGTACTGCGTAGTATTGAGCCTCGTGATGGAGAAGGCCTGACTATTAGAATTAACTGCCTGCCTAGTATTACGAACAGGATAGAATTGTCCAGGGAGATCTGAATGTAAAGGATGGTCAGAGTTATGAAAAATCTTATGAAACATGCATAATGAACTAATTGAACGACGGTGCCAGAGATTAATATCTAGATCAGGAATAAGAAATTTAATAGACCGTAAGTTTCTGTCCAACAAATTAAGATGAGAATCAGCAGCTGAAGACCAAACAGGAGAACAATACTCAAAACAAGGTAGAATGAAAGAATTAAAACACTTCTTCAGAATAGATTGATCACCGAAAATCTTGAAAGACTTTCTCAATAAGCCTATTTTTTGTGCAATTGAAGAAGACAGAGACCTTATATGTTTCCCAAAAGTAAATTTACTGTCGAGAATCACACCTAAAATTTTGAAAGAGTCATACATATTTAAAGAAACATTATCAATACTGAGATCCGGATGTTGAGGAGCCACCGTCCTTGACCTACTTACAATCATACTTTGAGTTTTGTTAGGATTCAACTTCATACCCCATAATTTGCACCATGCACTAATTCTAGCTAAATCTCTATTAAGGGATTCACCAACCCTAGATCTACATTCAGGGGATGGATATATATATGTGTGTGTGTGTGTGTGTGTGTGTATACACACACACACACACACATATATATATATATACAGTATATATATATGTATATACTGTATATACACACACACACACACACACACATATATATATATATATATATATATATATATATATATATATATATGTATATATATATATATGTATATATATGAATATGCATATATATATATATATATATATATATATATATATATACATATACAGTATATGTATATATATATATATATATATATATATATATATATATATATGTATATATATATATATATATATGTATATATATATATATATATATATATATATATATATATATATATATATATATATATATATATATATATATATATTGGATAGAATAGCGCAACCTAAGCCTTAAAATATGTACCGGGCAGTTAGACGACTTGGATAGGTTGCAAGGCGGGGTTGATAAAGGATTATCATTTGCAACCCAATCTCCAATTAACTGGTCATTGAAGGTCAAGTGGTTAAGATGCTTGCCATACCAACAGGAACTCCTGGGTAAGGCATAATGCTCGGTGCAGTTAACCAAGTACCAAGTGGTTATTAGACTGTGGTTGGTCGCAGATAGGGAAGAGAAGGGTTTGAAGTAGCAACCTTGTAGGACACTTTGAAAGGGGTTGATATGGACCAGATTTAAACCCACTTTTACTTATACTTTATCTATTCACTATCTACACATGCATACAATCACATAGATTTATCTAAACCCTAAACTTATCAATCTTAGCAGTAATGCTACGCCATCAAATAGGCTACTAACTTACATTTAATAAAAAAACTATATTTTTCACAGTCTAACTATAAAAAACAAAACAAACACCCAAACTAACTAATTTCACCAATTCTAAAGCCAGTAAACTTAAAACTAAATGTCTTACTTATCTACAAAAAAGACCTCAACATTTTATAGCTAAATGTAAATATACAATAAGACACTAAGAAGGAACTGGAGCAGTTATAACATATAACATGATATTTTTTTTTGTCATAATACTATAAGATGATTTTCTTTACTTATAGAAAGTCACATTACATTGTTATATAAGGCACAATCTAAATCTTAAAAAAAATATTTACAATATATTTTTTTTTCACTTAAACATTACAAGTTCAAGCACCGAATAATATCTGTGCAATTACTGCGCATATTAGTTTGTCACCTCATTTTTTCACTCTTTGATGCAGCGGTAACCAGAATTTCCCCTTCAATATACATTCCTCTTACTTCAGTGGCGTGTATAGGCACTGTGGAACTGCATGACCTCCTATTCTTCTTTGATATTATTGAGTGAGATCAGCGTTACCGTATGGATAATAGTCGTGGTATGACAATTAAACAATCTCCAACAGATTTTGTAGATTTGAGAACAAAACCCTCAGAAGAACATGGAAAGTTATATGGCAGGACAGGATTACAAATACAACTATAAGAGAGATTACTCAAGATCATGGTGAGGGGTAGATGGAGATGGTTTGGGTATGCTCTTCGCACTCCCATAGAGAGATTAGTTCACCAAACTTTTAACACCACAAGCACTAAAAGAGTTGGAAGACCCAGGCCTACATGGCTGAGGACTATGAAGCGTGAAGTAGGAGAGGATGAATGTATAAGTATTGATTTAAAGGCTCAAGATAGAGAAGAGTGGTGAAATCTAACCGAGACCCTTTTCGTCAATAGGCATAGGAGGAGATGATGATGAATATTGATAATATTCGATACAATTATATTTTTTTCTTTAATATTTCTCTATACTTCTACAATATATAATCCTTCTTAATGTCAGTAGCCATCCTCCAGTTTATGAAAGAAATAAAAAATTCTTTGCATGGAACTGTGCACTTCACAGCTGTCTTACACTTCTTTTTCATAGGCTGATATAAGTGCTTTTATAGTTTATATATGAAATATCTGTTTTAGTGTTGTTAATGTTTTTAAAATATTCTATTTCAATTGTTCATTACTTATTATATCGTTTATATATTTCGTTTCCTCGCTGAGCTATTTTTCCCTGTTGGAGCCCTTGGGCTTATAGGTTGTAGCTTATTCAGTAATAATAATAATAATAATAATAATAATAATAATAATAATAATAATAATAATAATAATAATAATAATAATAATAAAGGTTTCTCTAATCCACCATCTTCATTTCAATTTACCATTCTTTTCTTACTGTCAGCTTCACAAGATTAATTTACTAAAGCTTCGTAACTTCACTATGACAGTAATTAACCTTCTCTTTTTTTACTTCTACCTTACTCTTTAAGAATGCTGATCACATCGTTTATTCATTTCCTTATTTCCTTTCCTCACTAGGCTATTTTTCCCTGATGGAGCTCTTGGGCTTATAGCATCTTGCTTTTCCAACTAGGCTTGTAGCTTAGCTAGCAACAATGATAATGATAACAATAATGTTACTGCATTTTACGTTTTGAATACACCACTTCAAGAAAAACTCCCGGATATTCCTGTGGCGTCTAGCCATCTTCTCACGGTCATAGTTTATTATGCGAGGTTTATTTTAGTGTTATGATTGTTTTTAAACTTCTATTCCTTTCCTCACTGGGCTATATTTTCTCTTGGAGCCCTTGAGCTTATAGCACCTTAGTTTTCCAACTAGGAATGTAGCTTAGCAAGTAATAATAATAATAATAATAATAATAATAATAATAATAATAATAATAATAATAACCAGTTTCTCAACTGCTAGGACATCCCCTCAGCTCAGGTGTTTCAGAGCAACACCTTAATGGAAGTCACGTAGGCCACCATCTTCCTGCAAAAGAAGGCAGATTTAACGGAGAAGGCAAATGTGATTCAATATATGAAACATTTAAATGTTACAAAACAAAAAACTATGACTATTACAACCCCATAGCTTCTGTCTTAGGTTAGAGTTCTCTTGCTTGAGGGTACACTCAGGCACACTGTTCTATCTTATTTCTCTTCCTCTTGTTTTGTTAAAGTTTTATAGTTTTTATAGGAAATTTTTATTCTAATGTTGTTACTGTTCTTTAAATATTTGATTTTTCCTAGTTTCCTTTCCTCACTGGGCTATTTTCCCTGTTGGAGCCCCTGGGCTTATAGCTTCCAGCTTTATTCAACTAGTGTTGTAGCTTAGCAAGTAATAATAATAATAATAATAATAATAATAATAATAATAATAATAATAATTAAAAAGAAGGCTCTTTCTGGAACCATGCCCTCTAAGGGATCTATCTATCTATCTATCTATGTCTAGAATATTAGACTCATTACTAGAAGCAAAATGAGTCTCGTGTTTGAAGCGCATTTTTATCAGTTCCTGAATAGCTGGAAACTTGGATACTGATATTTTTGTTAATTAAATCTGGTTACATTAAATTATCATTATCATGAAAATAGTTAAAACTATCATTATTTTTGTTGAAATCCTTAAAACTATAAAAATTCTTAGAATTATCATTATTAATAAGATCATCTCAAATTGATTATTCAAGTTTGTTAAAATAACTTGCATTTTCTTTTTCAACAGTGAAAGTAACCGAACTCTGAGTATTTGATTTCAGTAAACTTTACTTGAAAACTG